>NC_041395.2:85534634-85834634 GCF_900747795.2 Erpetoichthys calabaricus
TCAACATTATTGCTGTTATATTAAGTGCAGCTGCAATAGCCTTGTATTTAATTGATTTAATGATTCCGTATCCTTACCAATGCAGTTTTCCCATTAATAATTCCACAAACATCAGCGACTGCCTAATAATCAGAAACATGGCAATGGTAAGTAATTTCTTTTTTATAAACATGCTGTAATACTGAATTTTTAGAGACAGATCACAGCATAATCTATCCTTTATATGTGTTAGAAGATACAATGTTTACTTAAAATAACACCTTAATACCATTTGGATCAAAAAAAAAAAACTTTTTATCACATTTTTTTTACTTTTTCTGAAATGAAAAAAAGTTTTGTTTTAAGTTAAATATCTGTAGTTAAGTTAAATGGAAACTTTGTATAAAGCCAATGAAGATTTTAAATAACATGCTGTGACAAATTTCATCAGTCACATTGTTATACTACAGTATATACTAAATAACCACAAAGTAAAATTGTGTACAATAAACTGTAATATAACACTGATGATCAAAAAAAAAATTACCTATGAAGTTTTTTTTTTTTATATAGCAATCTTTTACTATTATTATAGTGCAGTACCATTCCTTTTAAGGACTTTAAATGGCACAGACTGACCTAAACTGCTTTTTAGAAAATAAAAACTTGGTAGTGTAGGGGTTATGAATGACACATAACAAAAGTCACTAAAAGGGAAACACCTAGGAGACTCTACACTGTGCTTCTTCACAATCTACCACCCTCGGGCACTGTTGTGCCCCTCAACCTCTAAAAGAATCCCCTCAAAACTGTTAATGTCAACTCTTTCTGAGATTGCATCATGGGTAATCAATTCAATTCCAATCAGGACAGAAAGGGTATGGCCATCACTAAAGTAAATACTTTCATACTGTGTGATTGTGTCAACTGTTTTACAAGTAAATTAATTACATTGCATGCTGAAAAATGTAAATGCAGCACGTGACAACATCACATCAGACATTGAGAGCCTATTAAGAGTTACTGTAATAGGTTACTTGTATTAAGAACTTGTCAATATACCCAGCAAGCTTCAACTTTGTGTACTGGACTAAAACTGGAGGCTTGTTGAAATAGTAATTATAGTTATAATAATATCATATTAACATATATCAGTAATCTTAATAAAATTGATTATTTTTGTTAGAATCTTCATGCATCCTTCTCTGTGTTCATGTGGAAAACAAGAACATATATAATTTAAACTTAATGGCCTGAAGTTTTAATTATGTCTTTAGTTTATTGACTTTAATGGGAATAAGAAATGACTCCTTGATTCTTGATGAAAAAATGCAATATAATTTTTGAAGTTTGATTTTTTACCAGTGGTCCTAGCCCTCTAAAAGCCACTTCCAGATGGTTAAAAATGACAAATTTTAAATATAAGTATGAGAGGTACAATTTTACATTATATCAAGGTCATTGGTTATGAATATGGTGCTATTTTTTATTTTTGATCCTTTTTCTAAGGATCTAGACCTCTATGGACCTCAATCAGAAGGTGAAAAAAATTACAATACAGTAATCCCTCCTCCATCGCGGGGGTTGCGTTTCAGAGCCACCCGCGAAATAAGAAAATCCGCGAAGTAGAAACCATATGTTCATATGGTTATTTTTATATTGTCATGCTTGGGTCACAGATTTGCGCTGAAACACAGGAGGTTGTAGAGAGACAGGAACGTTATTCAAACACTGCAAACAAACATTTGTCTCTTTTTCAAAAGTTTAAACTGTGCTCCATGACAAGACAGAGATGACAGTTCTGTCTCACAATTAAAAGAATGCAAACATATCTTCCTCTTCAAAGGAGTGCGCATCAGGAGCAGAGCCTGTCAGAAAGAGATAGGAAAGCAAACAAATCAATAGGGCTGTTTGGCTTTTAAGTATGTGAAGCACCGCGGCACAAAGCTGTTGAAGGCGGCAGCTCACACCCCCTCCGTCAGGAGCAGGGAGAGAGAGAGAGAGAGAGAGAGACAGAGAAAAACAAACAGTCAAAAATCAATACGTGCCCTTCGAGCTTTTAAGTATGCAAAGCACCGTGCAGCATGTCGCTTCATGAAGCAGCTGCACAGAAGGTAGCAACGTGAAGATAATCTTTCAGCATTTTTAGACAAGCGTCCCTATCGTCTAGGTGTGCGAACAGCCCCCCTGCTCACACCCCCTACGTCAGGATCAGAGAAAGTCAGCGCAAGAGAGAGAGAGAGAAAAGTAAGTTGGGTAGCTTCTCAGCCATCTGCCAATAGCGTCCCTTGTATGAAATCAACTGGGCAAACCAACTGAGGAAGCATGTACCAGAAATTAAAAGACCCATTGTCCTCAGAAATCCGCGAACCAGCAAAAAATCCGCGATATATATTTAAATATGCTTACATATAAAATCCGCGATAGAGTGAAGCCGCGAAAGGCGAAGCGCGATATAGCGAGGGATCACTGTATTCTATTAAGATTGAGAATATTTAGACTTTAAACATTTACATTGAAGCACCCACTTTAATATGTCAAATATCTGACACAACGATTATTGATTATTATGTACTTCTACCTTTTGATCTTAATCACTATATTTCTTATTAACATCCTGAATTAGGTTGGCTTACACTACTTCAGACTTTTTTTGCTTTGATTTTTCCTTGGCTGTTTATTCCGTGTTTCACCTAGGGTAGGGTCCACCACCAAAATTTTTGTCTATGTTGTTCATTTTTTTATGTTAAGAGTATGAATTATTTAATTTATGTGTGTCTAAGTATCTTCTGCCATGTTCTGTGTGTTTTGTGGATGATGCCTCAAGAGGTAGGGCCACCTGTCCAAAACTGCAAGGGACTGCCCTCGACCCTATAGAAGTTGAGAAAAATCTACAGTCCTTTGCGGTTCATTGAATGAGCTAGGTGGTTGGTTAGTTCTCCTGTGTCCATTGCTCTTTGTGATTTAATGGATATTTGTGATCTTGCAATCTGTCTTTTGACCATTCTTTAGATTTTGTGTTGGGACTATAATTGCTGTTGGGATTGCATATCTTAGAGGCATTGTCTTCTGTGTTTTTTTTTTTTCTTTTTTTGTTCTCTTTGAAGCGTCACTGTTTTTGAACATTTTTTATAATAAATCTTTTTTTTCTTTTTTAATAAAGAGTATATGTTTTCTTGGCTAGCCAGGGACTGACAATTTTTCTAGTGGACATTTTTGGTATATTTCTGAACTTTTTGCTTAGAATCTCTTTAGTTCGTAACACTTTGACTTAATTGATTTAATGGCTGTGGTCCTCAATTTCAATTATGACACTCTGATGTAGCAGTCATTATAGCTGCAGTTACATAAAAAAAACTATATACAATAACTTTCATTTGCCCTAGCACATCTTTATGGCATTAATAAGCTTTTAGTTTATTGTTTATATGATTGGGCTTGAGACTCTTCTGCTTCAAGACATTTTATTTGTAATGTTTGTTTTTCAATTTGAGACTTTAGTAATTTTAGTGTTATTAAGATTTTTAAATTGATTTCTTCAATTTTGCTTTGTTAACATTAATTAATCAAATTGTGCATTTTTTTTACATTTTTTGAGATTTTATCATTTTAGTCTCATTCTCTGTGGATATCATGATAGAGATTGCAATAATGCCTTCAAATTGTAACATAAATTCTCATTATTTGACATAATAAATGACTGGTTAAAGAATAGAACATGTCATGTGGTTTGAAACGATATTTCCTAGCTTTGGCACAATCTTCTGTTTATTGCCCTTTGACACCAACTGAATAACACACTCTTTCACCTTAGCATGTTTGAAGGTACTTTTGTCATTTTACAGTAGCAACAATATGAATATCTGCAGGAGTTAAAGAAGGCTAACTATTCAAGAACAAATTTTCCATTTGTAGGAAAAATTTGAATTATAACATAGCTTCCTAAGGCTGTATAAAGGCAGTGATAATCATTGTACCATGATGCAAGTCCTTGACCAACATATTTTATTAGATTTCCACTGTATTATACCTCCACTAGAGTGCATCATGTATTAATATAACACAGAGAATCAGGAAAGATAATTTTAGTGAGAAGCTATGAAGCAGTATGAATATGAAAGAAAGAAAACAAAGTGCATACATGTTTTTTGGGTGTTTTACTTGCACATTAAAGAGCACAGACACTATATTGACTAGTCATACTAGGATAAACAGTACAGATACACCCTAATTTACAATGACTACTAATAGAGGTGGATGGTTCATATTGAGTAAAATATAATGGTATAAAAGACTCAACTACTATTACATTTTTCTATTTTCTATTACTTTATTGATATCCAGATAATAATTTAGAATTTTCACACAACATGAAGAGAGATAATTGTTTTTAGAAATATGTATGATAGCATTTTTAGTAAAAATTTTGCATGTTAACCTATTTTTCTTTGTTAGATTGGACAACATGGAATTGCAGGTGCTCTATTAACATTTTCATGTCTGGAGTTCTGTGTGGCTTCTGTTATATCTTACTGTGGAATAAAAGCTGTTTCATACAAGGTTGAAATGGTAATGAACATACAACTCAGATATATCATTTTTTATAATATTTTACTTCTCAAGTGACAGGTGCTCAAAGTGTAATTAATTTTGTTGTAATTTTTTTTAAAATACTGTATGCTTATTGAGCTGAATTTAGATCTATGTGTATGGGAACTAAAATCCATTTTAACATAAAGAGAGTTCTGCAATTTGAATACTAATGTATCCTATTATCAGTGTTGGAAGAACATCATGGTTCCTTGCTTTCAGTTGAATCTGTTTCACATTCAGATGTTGTTTCCTGACTTTAATGAAACATTTGCATAATAATATTTGCATTTAGATTTAACCTGAAAAGTAAAAAAAAATATTACATAATTTATTTTTTAGGAAAATTCAAAGATAAATTGCTAATGCTTTACTTTTGTGTCATTTAACATTTTCTAAAATGCTTAGAAAGAAATAAAGGAGAGCTAAATTTACACAGGTTTAAATGAGAGAATCCAGTTGTGTTTAAAACATCTTTGCTAAATTTTGTAAGAAGTGAAACAAAGAATTTTAGTTATCAAATGGAAAATAAATGATTTAAATACACTGGGAATTAGTTAAAGTCAGAAGTTTAAATTTGAAAAAGGAATCGATTGGACTGAAAACAGTTACAATAGCTAAGACATTCCCAAAAGAACTAGTCCTTGAAGTACTTCCATGAATAAATCCACATTTAGCCCTTGTCATGATTTTGCAGCATACTTATGAACTTTATTTGTCCCCAAATAAATGAATAAACACAGACATACTATGATCTGGACACATACCAGAATGACTGTAAAGGAAGTACAAGGGTGTTGTACCATGTTAGCCATTATGGATGTAGTGGGAAGTCAAGTAAAATAACACCTTTTATTGGCTAACTAAAAAATTACAATATGCAAGCTTTCAAGGCAACTCAGGCCTAATTACATCTTGCCTGAAGGAGGGGCCTGAGTTACCTAGAAAGCTTGCGTATCGTAATCTTTTTAGTTAACCAATAAAAAGTGTCATTTTGCTTGATTTTTCACTAAAAAGGAAGAAAAAATAAAGAGGAAAGAAAATAAAATTTCCAACTTGGCAGTCACTGTCACAGTGAGGCATTATCCAGACGTATTAGTGTTGGTATAAAGAACCCCAATAGCGTTTCTCAACACACTTCTGCTGAATAATTCATTGGCTGAAAGTTTTTAGTCTTACTGTATCAGAGAAAGGATGTGCAGCATTGTTCATAATTTTCTTCATTATCTCCTCTGGTACCACCTGGGGGTCCAGAGTGTGTCCCATAACTTAACTTGTCCTTTTACTAAGCTTGTTAATTTGGTGAGCCTCTCCTGAAGTAATGTTACCAGGGCAGCACACCACAGTGTAGAAAATCGTACTGGCCATCACAGAGTTATAGAAGATGTGAAGGATGTCACTTCTAATAACAAATTAACGCAGTCTCCTATGAAAAATAAGCCTGCTCTGCCCTTTCTTATATAGTTCCTTTGTCTTCTGAGACCAGTTAAACCTGTCATGAGTATAGACCGCCAAGAGCTTGTAGGAGTGCGCCACCTCTTAATCCATACCTTGAATAGTGACCAGACATAGCGGCTGTTTGGTGCAGCAAAAGTCAATAAGCAGTTCTTTGGCTTTGCTGATGTTAAGATGCAGATGATTCTCTAAGCACCAAGAAACAAAGTTCTCCATCAGACTCCTATATTCTTGTCTTATCCCCCTTATTAATACACCCCACAAGTATAGAATCATTTCAGAATTTCTGAAACTGACATGACCTTGTGTTATATTTACAGTTGGAAATGTACAGAGTGAAGAGAACAGCAGACTGGACTGTTCCTCGCAGTGCTCCAGTGCTGTTTGTTGTTTGTGAACTGCTTAAGTACTAAATAATTCCTATAAATATATATTGATTGTTATTTCATACTTTAGTTAAGAAATTCATGTAAAACTAATCGTACAGAACAGGTAGTTTATGAAAGGACCTGGAAGTGTATTCATTTTACATTTCTTGTTTCTCCAACATTTCATCTGAAGTTCTTTGTTAGTATATAAAATGCAAATATTTATTTAAATTGTCATAACTGTGCACTATAAAAAGAATGATAACAAAAGTATTGGTTTATAGATAAATATGAAGCCTGAAAGTCTTACATTTTTTCAGTGATTAATAAAGTCTTTAGCATTAGTTATGTCTTGCACAAATATTTAAAATTATAATTTTAAACAATCTCTAATGACTATAAGGTAGACTGAATTATAGCTTCCTGAATGTGAAAGTTTGTGTGAATGTTTTATAGCTAGTGTTACACACTGAATGTTTATTTTTCTTTTATGTTTCAGACTGGAATTGCTATCCACTAGATTTTTAAAAAGCAAAAGATAATGAGAAGGTTCTTATAAAAGGACATTTTTTTCTTCAGTTTCTCAAAGTCACATCCTTGGCATTATATCATATTTTCCTACATCCTGTATACCACATATTTTGGCTTTATTCCTTTGCAGGCTTTCTCATTCTTGCCTGACATAAGATTCCAACAACTAACTGTAAAGACATTTTTAATGTTTACTACCACAAACAGTCGTACATAGTGAGACAATATCAGTGAATGGGTTGCCAGACAAGAAAAATGAATGATTCTCTACATGCAAAAAGGAAATTGTTGTACTTGTGTATGTTTATATATATACAGTATTACTGTATATATACAGTATATGGTCAAATTGAGTGTTTATGGAGTAATCTTTAAATACATTTTATGTTTCCCACACAAGTATTGTATATCATCATATATATAATGCTTGGAAATAAAATGATCTGTTTGAAAAATCAGAAGCTTCTGTATCATTTTTACTTCAAACCAAGATGTATCTCCTTTTTTTCAATGCTGGTAGTCCCCTGAAATGTTTTAATTCACATTACTTTTTTACAAAAGTGGGTTCACACTTGTTTCAAAGATAGCCCTCCTATGAATCTACATTACACCATGCAGGCATGCATCTATGGAGAATGCAATGATGGCATACTTAACGATAAATACACACTGGCATGTAAAATAAACACTCATCAATACTTGTCATCACATTTTGAATAGTTCTTCATGTTCTGTGCTAACAGTTATTGCAAGACTTCCTGGAAATTGAGCCATAAGACAAATTAAATGAAAGTAAATGCCTACATGAAAAAATGGAAAAAATTCTTTTATTGTGTGACACTAAATGGCATGTAATAACCCTCTTGTACCAAATTTCACACTTATGAAAAATTGTGGGATTTTTTTCTTCATTTTTATAAAACATTTGTTAAAAAACAATGATATTTTATGTTATGTAATAAAACCTTATACTTTGGGGTAACTCTAAAACTACCCTGAACTTAATCCTTTTTGAAAAGGAAGCATATTATTTTAGTAGAAAATGGTAACTAAAAATAACTGGAAAATAGTCAGGCCACTACTACAAACTCTGCCTGAATACTGCAGTATTATATTGAACGGGTGTAACATTTTAACAACATCTTGGCTCTGTAGTATTGCCGATAGATTGGATTTGTCTTGCGTTTCTAAACTAAGATGGGCACTAATATTTACTCACTTTACTTGAAGGGTTATTGTAAAACAGCTTTAGTAATGCCATGCTGCAAAACAAGTGATGATTTCAATTGTTGTCTTCTTCAAAAAGACCAGTATAAAGTGATTCTATGTAAAAATTACAAGAATTTTTGAAAGAGTTTATTTTCTAAACCTCTGAGCTTAAACGCCTAATAAGATTACTTTTTCATTGTCAGCTTGCAGAGATCTGTAGTAGATAGATAGATAGATAGATAGATAGATAGATAGATAGATAGATAGATAGATAGATAGATAGATAGATAGATAGATAGATAGATAGATAGATAGATAGATAGATAGATAGATACTTTATTAATCCCCAAGGAGAAATTCACATACTCCAGCAGCAGCACACTGATAAAAAACAATATTAAATTAAAGAGTGATAAAAATGCAGGTATAACAGGCAATAACTTTAAATAATGTTAACGTTTACTCCCCCGGGTGGAATTGAAGAGTCGCATAGTGTGGGAGAGGAACAATCTCCTCAGTCTGTCAGTGAAGCAGGACAGTGACAGCAGTCTGTCACTGAAGCTGCTCCTCTGTCTGGAGATGATACTGTTCAGTGGATGCAGTGGATTCTCCATGACTGACAGGAGCCTGCTCAGTGCCCGTCACTCTGCCACAGTTGTCAGACTGTCCAGCTCCATGCCTACAATAGTTTGTCCAGGCGTGAGGCATCCCTCTTCTTTATGCTGCCTCCCCAGCACACCACAGCATAGAAGAGGGCACTCGCCACAGCCGTCTGATAGAACATCTGTAGCATCTTATTGCAGATGTTGAAGGACGCCAGCCTTCTTAGAAAGTATAGTCGGCTCTGTCCTTTCTTGCACAGAGCATCAGCATTGGCAGTCCAGTCCAGTTTATCATCCACCTGCACTCCCAGGTATTTATAGGTCTGCATCCTCTGCACACAGTCACCTCTGATGATCATGGGGTCCATGAGGGGCCTGGGCCTCCTAAAATCCACCACCAGCTCCTTGGTTTTGCTGGTGTTCTGTTGTATGTGGTTTGAGTCGCACCATTTAACAAAGTCCTTGATTAGGTTTCTATACTCCTCCTCCTGCCCACTCCTGATGCAGCCCACTATAGTAGTGTCGTCAGCAAACTTTTGCACGTGGCAGGACTCTGAGTTGTATTGGAAGTCGGAAGTATATAGGCTGAACAGGACCAGAGAAAGTACAGTCCCCTGCGGTGCTCCTGTGCTGCTGACCACAATGTCAGACCTGCAGTTACTGAGACGCACATACTGAGGTCTGTCTGTAAGATAGTCCACGATCCATGCCACCAGGTATGAATCTACTCCCATCTCTGTCAGCGTGTCCCTGAGGAGCAGAGGATGGATGGTGCTGAAGGCGCTAGAGAAGTCCAGAAACATAATTCTTACTGCATCACTGCCTATGTCCAAGTAGGACAGGGATCAGTGTAGCATATAGATGATGGCATCCTCCGCTCCCACCTTCTCCTGGTATGCGAACTGCAGAGAGTCGAGGGTGTGGCGGACCTGTGGCCTCAGGTGGTGAAGCAGCAGCCGCTCTATGGTCTTCATCACATGTGACGTCAGGGCGACAGGCCTGAAGTCATTCAGCTGACCAGGATGTGATACCTTTGGGACTGGGGTGATGCAAGATGTTTTCCAAAGCCTCGGGACTCTCCCCTGTTCCAGGCTCAGGTTGAAGATACACTGTGGAGGACTCCCCAGCTCCAACGCACAGGTCTTCAGCAGTCATGGGGATACTCCATCTGGACCCACTGCTTTGCTGGCACAAAGTCTTCTCAGTTCTCAGCTTACCTGGGCTGCTGTAATTGTGGGTGGTGGGAAACTATCTCCTATGCTGGTATCAGCAGAAGGATGGGTGGAGGGTGCAGTACTCTGAGGTGAGAGTGGGTTAGGGTGGTCAAACCTGTTAAAGAAGTTGTTCATCAGGTTTGCTCTCTCCACATCTCTCTCGATGGTGGCACCCCGCTTCAAGCTGTAGCCAGTGATGATCTTCATCCCATCCCACACTTCCTTCATGCTGTTATTCTGCAACTTCTGCTCCATCGTTCTCCTGTACTGCTCCTTCGCCGCCCTGAGATGGACTCGGTCTTCCTTCTACATGCAAGCTCATGCTGATCACCGCCTTTAAAAGCCCTTTTTTCTGGTTCAAAAGGCCCTTGATGTCACTTGTAATCCATGGCGTGTTGTTAGCATAGCAGCGTACTGTTCTTACTGAAACTACAATGTCCATACAGAAGTTGATGTAGTCAGTAGTGCAGTCTACAACCTCTTCAATGTTCTCACTGTGTGACCCCTGCAGGATATCCCAGTCCGTAGTTCCAAAGCAGTCTCTCAAAGCCTGCTCTGCCTTAGGGGACCACTTCCTAAATGAGCGCGTGGTTGTAGGTAGCTCCCTCACTCTTAGTTTGTAGTGAGGCTGAAGCAGAACCAGGTTATTATCTGCTTTCCCAAGCGCAGGCAGCGGGGTGGCGCTGTATGCGTCTTAAACATTTGCATACAGTAGGTCAATAGTTCTATTTCCCCGGGTGTTACAATCCACATACTTTTTTGTCCAACGTCACATGCTTAAAATCTCCAGAGATTAGCACAATCACCTCATGGTGGTGTGTTTGTAGCTTAGCAACAGCAGAATGGATGATGTCACTCGCTATCTCCACTTCCGCCCGAGGAGGGATGTAAATAATAACAACAATGACGTGTCCAAACTCTCTGGGCAAGTAATAGGGACGTAGACTTACGGCCAACAGTTCGATGTCCCTGCAGCAAGTAGAGATTTTGATGTTTACATGTTCAGGGTTGCACCATCTTGTATTCACATAGAGAGCGATTCCTCCTCCTTTCCGCTTCCCACAGGTTTTTGCATTTCTGTCTGCTCTAACTGTGCTAAACCCGGGTACCTCCACGTTAGCATCTGGGATGCTAGTTGTTAGCCATGTTTCACAGAAACACAACAAACTGCATTCTCTGTAGGTCCTGACATTTTTCATCAGCGCAGCAAGTTTGTCGATCTTATTTGGTAGTGAGTTCACATTTCCCAGGATTACTGAAGGCACCGAAGGCTTGTATCGCCACTTCCTCGCTAGCCCTTTGCCTTTAGCTTAGCGCCGGCTCTGCTGCCACAAAAAACCTTCTTACCTCGTCAGGTAAATAGGGAACCACACCGGCACGGGCCTTTGTTCTCAGCGCTTGAAGTTGACTACCTGAATAGACGAGTCTCAGCGTGTAAAAACCCATTTCCAAGTAGTAAAAAGAGTCCAGGAAATGAGTCCACATAAAAGAAAGTGGTAGGAGTGATCAGAAAAATAGAGAAAAAGGTAGAAATATAAGAGAGCTGCTGGAAAGCTGCTACTCGCGGCGGCAATGTTATTAGGAGTAAACAGAACCAAGGTTAAATAAGACATAGCTCAACACACTGTACTCTTGCACTCTCCCAAATCAGGTCAATTTGCACTCACTAGTAAACTCAACATGAAAATCTTTAGAATGAAACCTGACACCCCTGGGGGAAACAAATGGACAAATATGCATACTGGAACAAAACTAAGTTTCTTGGAGCTGTTAGGCATTAGCATTAATCACTGAAACAATGCACCTCTCTAATAAAAAAACATTAATGCTTATTTATTTTTATGGGCAGTGTTGTGATGCATGTGCTACAAGTTACCTCTTAGATACAGCATATACACTTTAATCTTTGAAACTGTGATTTGAGTAGCAACAAACTTCTCCTTTGACTAGTTAAATGAAATGATAAAACTGCTCCAGCATCAAAAAAGGTGATCAAGCCAAATTCCTTGAAAACAAAAAGCTTTTGGAAGGTAGCATTTTGTTATCTCCTAAAATGAACAAATAATAAAATGTAAGTATGGTATAAGTGGTATAAGTTCAAGTGCTCTAAGACTTAAGGGTTAGAAAGTTGGACACTTTAAATTTCGAATTACTACATCAAAGAGTTTGCTATCACAATTTTGTTTATTACATGTTTTTTGTAACAGTAAGTCATAATCAAAAATAACAGTGATAACAGAATTTAATTACATGTACTAGTAGTGTACATAGAACTTTTGATGAAGCATCGTTTTAATATTGTGAACCCAAGCTTTAGAATAACCTTCTGTTGAATCTAAGGACACTACAGATATTTTAAAAACACACTTTTATATATTACTTTTGCTTAATCCAACATCTTAATCGTTATTGTATATCCTATTTGTTCACATTATTTCAATATGTCTTATTTTATTGCAAATATATTTACTTTTACATTTATTTTTAGGTTTATTATTTTTTAAACCAAATGTCCACCTATTTTATTTCATCTCTTTTTGAAATGTTGCCCCATATGTCACATGTCTTATATCTCCTACCTGTAAAACGCTTTGAATTGCACTTTAATGTACGCAAAACTGTACGCTATAAACAAAGATTTTTTTGTTGTTAAGTTTGAACATACTATTTTAACTGTTATCCCATGGAATAAAGGTTTTGTTTTTGTTTTCACAAATTTCCTACAAAAGAAAATAAATCTTTCCTTGTTACTTGCAATTTTCTTTATTTCATTCTAATAAAGAAATTATTAAAACAGTAAACTTTGTTAAAAAGCTGTGTGTCTCTTTAAAATACAGTGGTGTGAAAAACTATTTGCCCCCTTCCTGATTTCTTATTCTTTTGCATGTTTGTCACACAAAATGTTTCTGATCATCAAACACATTTAACCATTAGTCAAATATAACACAAGTAAACACAAAATGCAGTTTGTAAATGGTGGTTTTTATTATTTAGGGAGAAAAAAAAATCCAAACTTACATGGCCCTGTGTGAAAAAGTAATTGCCCCCTGAACCTAATAACTGGTTGGGCCACCCTTAGCAGCAATAACTGCAATCAAGCGTTTGCGATAACTTGCAATGAGTCTTTTACAGCGCTCTGGAGGAATTTTGGCCCACTCATCTTTGCAAAATTGTTGTAATTCAGCTTTATTTGAGGGTTTTCTAGCAGGAACCGCCTTTTTAAGGTCATGCCATAGCATCTCAATTGGATTCAGGTCAGGACTTTGACTAGGCCACTCCAAAGTCTTCATTTTGTTTTTCTTCAGCCATTCAGAGGTGGATTTGCTGGTGTGTTTTGGGTCATTGTCCTGTTGCAGCACCCAAGATCGCTTCAGCTTGAGTTGACGAACAGATGGCCGGACATTCTCCTTCAGGTTTTTTTGGTAGACAGTAGAATTCATGGTTCCATCTATCACAGCAAGCCTTCCAGGTCCTGAAGCAGCAAAACAACCCCCAGACCATCACACTACCACCACCATATTTTACTGTTGGTATGATGTTCTTTTTCTGAAATGCTGTGTTCCTTTTACGCCAGATGTAACGGGACATTTGCCTTCCAAAAAGTTCAACTTTTGTCTCATCAGTCCACAAGGTATTTTCCCAAAAGTCTTGGCAATCATTGAGATGTTTCTTAGCAAAATTGAGACGAGCCCTAATGTTCTTTTTGCTTAACAGTGGTTTGCGTCTTGGAAATCTGCCATGCAGGCCGTTTTTGCCCAGTCTCTTTCTTATGGTGGAGTCGTGAACACTGACCTTAATTGAGGCAAGTGAGGCCTGCAGTTCTTTAGACGTTGTCCTGGGGTCTTTTGTGACCTCTCGGATGAGTCGTCTCTGCTCTCTTGGGGTAATTTTGGTTGGCCGGCCACTCCTGGGAAGGTTCACCACTGTTCCATGTTTTTGCCATTTGTGGATAATGGCTCTCACTCTGGTTCGCTGGAGTCCCAAAGCTTTAGAAATGGCTTTATAACCTTTACCAGACTGATAGATCTCAATTACTTCTGTTCTCATTTGTTCCTGAATTTCTTTGGATCTTGGCATGATGTCTAGCTTTTGAGGTGCTTTTGGTCTACTTCTCTGTGTCAGGCAGCTCCTATTTAAGTGATTTCTTGATTGAAACAGGTGTGGCAGTAATCAGGCCTGGGGGTGGCTACGGAAATTGAACTCAGGTGTGATACACCACAGTTAGGTTATTTTTTAACAAGGGGGCAATTACTTTTTCACACAGGGCCATGTAGGTTTGGATTTTTTTTCTCCCTAAATAATAAAAACCATCATTTAAAAACTGCATTTTGTGTTTACTTGTGTTATATTTGACTAATGGTTAAATGTGTTTGATGATCAGAAACATTTTGTGTGACAAACATGCAAAAGAATAAGAAATCAGGAAGGGGGCAAATAGTTTTTCACACCACTGTATATTACTTTTTTCTGAGACTTCAAGGGACTTTCAAGAAACTTAAAAGAATATTCAACAATCAATTGCTAAATAAACTTCTGCCTTAAAGCTACTGATCTTATAAAAACTGCCAGTCTTCTGATTTGCATAACCAAAGCTAAATTCAATACACAGCAACCTTTAACGGATCAGGAATATCCTTTTCCAATTTGACAGTCTCCACTTTGTATGTTAGCATGGGAATTCCAGTGTTCATTGAGGCCAAGACTTATTCTGACCTGGAGAAGAAGTCTGAGGAATAGCTCAGGTTTGGGCAACATCTTCTCAAAGATACTGTCAGATGAGACAAATTCTTGGTACAGCAGCACAACCCAAGGAAGATGATAGGCCTCATTTACCATTAAAATTTCAATATGTCTGACTAGAAGGACTTCAGGGTGTTCTAGGGATTTGTATGCTTTTCCCTTTCTTTGGTCCTGTCATTAAAACTTTCATTTGGATCAGTGGGCTGTCAGCAGATTAAAAAATTAAGATTAATTTATTATCTGCCATAATTAGGTTGGACAGACAGCAGGGGTCTCATTTATTTCCAGACTCACATTGAGATGTATAAAAACTAAACTTAGTGTAAAGCTACGCATATTTTCACATGCATCCGGCTCGTTTGCAAACAGGCAGCACCCAGCGTCAAAGCAGTGCTATTGTTTCTTTGTGGGCTCCCTTTCTTTTTAGGTTTTCATCCATAACGTGAGCTTTTTTAAATTCACTGAAATTAATTACAGATCATTTACAAATTTAATTTACTTGATTGTAATGATTCTGTAACAATATAATGGTGCACAGAATGTCCAAACTAACCAACTACCATGGATGCTTTAGCAAATGGAAGAACTGAGTACGTACAATTACAGATCATACTGATTTACTGTTCCATAATGATGACTGACTTCTAAGTCAAATTAAATTTCCAAGAGCTATCCTCTTGAAGCTGTTTGCTGTTAGAATATTAGGATGTATATGACGTGATATAATTTTTATGATAAAATGCATTAAAGTATGTATATTACATTTTACAGAGAAATTGTTAGCTTCATTTAAATAATATATTCTATTAATAATTAATCATGTGGTTCATGTTGGAGTGGAAGAAGTGTTCATGTCCTGGGTGTCTTCTGCCTGAAGTTTGTATGTTTTTCCTGGTGGGTTTCCTCCACGTACTTTGATTTTCTTCCAAAGGTATACAGTTTAGGGATTTGGTGTTGCTAAATTGACACTTCAATGTTCCTTAAATACAAAAATGCAGTCGTAGTAATATACTTAACATACAATTTAAAATTTAGGTCAGGATTCATCATTTTTCAAACAAGGCCAAAGAAGTATACCAATATGAGAGCTATAATATGTTAATACTCATGTTTTAATTCTAACTGATACAACATTGCTAAGTAAATCATGCTTTAAACCTTCATCATTTTAGTTAAGCATTCCTCCTCTTTCATTAATAACTATTGTATCAGTAATGGCAGGGTACAGGAGTTTTGTTAGTTTAAAAATGAATTTTTCACAGATGTCCTTTTCTTGGATTTGATTTAACACCTAAAAGGCAGCTTGCCAAAGGATCTTGGTTCATACTTCTGTACATCTTTTGGAGATTCACAGTTATGGTTATTTGTCTGTCATAAAAAAAATAATATAATTAAATTATGAAAGAAAATGACACAGTAGGAAACAAGTGGGAATCATTAGATAAAAATCAAAATATGATTTAACAGTCATCTGTTTCTCAAGCTGTTCAATACAGTTCAGTATTGTTGAGGCCAGAATTAAGCACCAGTGTATGTCAGGGAACACTCATGAAAGTTAAAGTCGCCAGCAAGGTTATTATAGTTTTGCCTTTTTATATTAGTTTTTATTTCTATATTTTTTCTGACCTTACTTGGAAATTCAGTTTAGTTTTAGTTTTCCTTCATCGTGTATTTTTAGTTTAGTTTTTATTTCACAAAGACATTTCTATTTTATGTTTATATCTATTAGTTTCAGTTTTAGTTTTAGTAATTATGACATGGTGCTCCTACATAGTTTAGTTTTGTGTCACAATCAGACAGAACTGTACACTTAACAGATTTGGATAAGAGTTTAATGTTAGTGGAAGCTTACTACACTACATGGTTTACTATCTGGTTTTGTTTTTGTCTGATAAAAACAAGCATAATCAAAACTAGATACTGAATATGAACAATTTTAAACAATTTTATAATTTTTAAAATATTTTCTCATGAAAATCATGGGGGCTTAGGAAGAACAGGGCTCTTAGACTTGAATCAGTGTGCAGACCCCACGTAGCTGTATTGAGGGAAACAAAGAAAAACAAGCATGTAGTGTCAAGGTTAGGGGCAGTGAGATGAATAGCCCACGATAAAGGACAGTAAACCCATAATGAGCAGAGTAAGAGCAGGTAATAGGACTACGGACAGGCATAAAACAACAGACACAGCATCTGAGATTAAGAACCATATATACTGTACATTATCTAAACCTGTTTATCCAGAGCAGGATCGCAGGAAACCTGGAGCCTACCGCAGCAGGTTTGGATGTAAGGCAGGAAAACTCCCTGGTATGCAATTTGTATGATAAGGCTGATGTTTAAGAACAAAATGAATATGATATTTCAACTATCTATTTTGAGACAAAGAGAAAAACATTGAAAAAAGGGAGACAAATATTTTAAAATATAATTCTGCTAATGGATTACTTTCACAATATCAGGTATTTTGAGTTGTGAATATGAACTAAAAAAGATAAATTAATACATATAGAATAAATACAAAAACCCATTAGTACGTTTAGTTTTTCATCTCTTGGCAAACTCTCTTCGCCTACCTACCTTTGTTTGTATCGCTTCATTATTAAATTATGTTTTTAAAGCAAAAGTGATTGGTCAGTAACAATATGCTGATCTTGTATGATGACCTAGTCAGTCTCCCAATCAGTGCCATTTTATTTTCAAAAACTGGGAGTGGTCTCCCCTAGACTTTCTTGTATGCAGTACTCACATATGGGGATGGATATTTAAGGAGTAAACCGCAAGACAACGATTATATTTTTATATTATGTATATTAATAGACCATCAACAACAAATCAAATCAAATTAATAATATATTGAACAATTATTATAAAAGTAAAGTTGAATACTGTAAATTGAACTCTGCAGCTGCATGAATAAAAAAAAAAATCAAGTATGTGTTCAGGTAAAGTACCACTTCCGGGTGATGGATTTGACCCAAAAATTAATACAGATCTATAATTGTGGTGTAACAAACACATGCCGAATTTCATCCATCTGTCTAGTTGCGTTTTTGAGTTACCGTGTTTACACACACACAGACACACGTGCACGTGCACACACAATTCCAAAAAATTTTTTGGACTCTGGGAGGTGTATAAAGTCAAGATTCATCAAAATATCGAGGTTGAATTTTTTCATGATTACTATACTTTCTCTATACTTCGTATATGAGAAAGTAAAAACGATTTCTCCTATGCGAAGTGGCAAGTGAATTGCTGTCAACAAAAATCAGTCACCTGAGAAATAAACTGAAACATTACTCACTCGTGATTTTTCTGTCCATATAGTAAAGGTTTTATTGACCAGCATATTCCAATTTCAACTGTTTGAATTACATCTTGATATATAACAAGCGCAAAGAAAGGCGGCACGTAAATTGCTTTCTATTTCACATGCTTTTCGCGCCCGCATTCAGCTTACTCTGTCACTGCAAATGCTGTGGGAACACTTGCCCTCCATCACCAGCTGCTGTTCACTCGATGAAAATGTGCAGGCAGCTCGTGGGGGATTACTTTCTGTTTTACAGTTTAAACTTATAAGGCTAACGGCAAGAATATTCCTTCAAAAATGAAAACTAAAAATATTTTAGTAAATTATTATTTAGCTAGTCTTTCCAGCTACTTTAATAGTTTCATTTAGTTTTAGTTTTTCATTTTGGTTTTGTTAATTATTTTATTTCAGTTTACGAAAATGTTTTTTAATAATAGTTTCAGTTTTGATTTTAGTTTTCATTAACTATAATAATCTTGGTCGCCAGTTACCCTAGCACTGACATCTTTGGAATGTGAAAGAGACACCAGAGGGCAAAGAAAAAAAACCCATGTAGACATGAGGGATCCTGAAACCCACATATAGGGTATGTTTGAGCCAGGTTCTGAAGCCACAGCTCATTAGCGATGAGAGCTAATTACTGCACTACCATGGTTTTGGTGGTGTTAAAAAGTATAGAATGAATGCAATAATTGCCAATAACATTTCATTTTCAAACAGTTCTGTTATATGCATTGCACAGAATAATACAGTGGAGATCATATTTGTTTAGAATTCCAAGACCCAGGGTCCTGACACTGTGTTTGTGGAGATTGCATATTTTCCTTTTGTTTGCATAGGTTTTTCTTGGATACTATGTTTTTACTCTGCATTCCAAGAGCTAATGTTAGATTAACTGATTTCTGTAAATTGGCTCCATATGGCAGCATGTGTGTACATTATAATGCATATGTATTTCATTCAAGGTTGGTTTTCATTTTGTGCTGATGTCATTTGTCTTGGGCTGATAACCTTGGGATTGGCTCTAATTCTGTAAACTGGGAAAAATTCTAAAAAAGATTTGATGAACAGCATGTTGAAGTGGGCAATAACATAACAGGTATAAATGTGTCCATTATGTATTATAATTAATATGGTGACAGAAAATCTAGTTTGTAAAAATTGACATGGAAATGAAGCTTTTCTGAAGAGATTTGAACATTAATGCTGATCAAGCCTCACAGACAGACCTAGTGAAAATTGCAAGGAGTTAGGATCACAAAGCTAAAGAGGCATTCACCAGGAATTGTATAAGCAGGTTCTGTGATGCTTGAAAATCTGAGTAGAATGATTGGTTTAGCAATGATTACAAAACTATGAAGCTATAAAAGAGGAAATCAGTCCATGTGAGTTATATGGGGGTGATGTGTCTATTTGATCCGGTCAGAGCAGGAGCTTTTTGACGGCGTTGTAATATTATATACTAGGGGGCTCCGCCCCCTGCTCGCTTCGCTCGCCAACTCCTGGTGTTGGGAATGACAAAGAGCGTGATGTATGAATGAGATATAGAATAGTGTGAAGGTGTAGATGATGCAAATAGAAAGCAAACAATAAAGTGTCTGGCACATTGTAAAGGTTTATTGGAAAATTTCTTTGTACACGCCGTTTAAGTGTAAAAGGTAATTCCAGGTCAGAACTTGTAATGTCAATGAAGATGGTTATTGTTGTGATCAGAGTCAAGTTTGTCAGAGCTTAGAAAGAGTTGTGTCTCTCCAGGAAGTAATGCAATGACTTGGGTATTTGTGTTTTTCACATTAATATTTTTTGGACATAATATAGTGCGTTGTGTTAAAAGGGGCATTTGGTCTAATGAGATTGCTGTTCCAAATCTGTCTGTAACTAAGTCGTCGCAGATAAAGGCTTGAGGAATTGTAATAATATGTGGGTGAAGTCCATCTGTATTGGTGAGTGTACCATCTCCCAGTTGTAATAAGCAATTGTTATGATCTGGTTCTGGACATCGTATCTTTTTTACTAACTGTATCTTTTGAAAGCAATGCCAATTGTCTGCGTATTTTAAGGTGCACTGAACAATAGCTGAGAGCATGGCATGTGGAAGAATAGCTAAGCACTGTCTAAAATCTCCTCCTAATAAAAGTACCTTTCCTCCAAAGCGAATATTATTATTCATAAACGTTTGTAGAAGTTTATGAATGGTGTTGAGTAAGTGACTGGATGCCATTGTACATTTAGCAATAATTAACATTTTTGCAAGACGGATGTCACGTGCAGTGCCACCGTTAATGTTCATAGTGGATACCGATTTGTAGGATCTAATGCAGTTGATAAAGATTTCACTTTCAGGTACATCGTTAGTTAGAAGCTTCTGTAGATATTCAGGATATGAATGTAAAGGAGGCAGTCAAATTTGACCCTTTTGACAACAACGTGTAAATGTATTACTTGTATTGCCAGTTGTTTCTTCAGGGAAGTGAACTGAATGACAATGATTGCAAATGACATTCATTAATCCGAATGAATTTTCCTGGTGTATGTTTTGCTTGTGCCGTTTGAGAGGCGCGTTGTTGCATGTGTAGTATTTGGGACGTGTTGTTTTGGAGCTGTAATCGATTTGCCTGTGCTGTGTGAGAAGCCCGTTGTAGCCTTCCTTGCCATTAACGTATGTCTGAGACGGGAGGTGTTTCATTTTGAATCCGTGCCTGTTGCGATGCAGCACTTTGATTGATAGATTGCGTCATGTGGATCTAGGATGTAGATTTGTGCATATTTGCGTTGTTGATTTGTTTCAGGGTGCACTGTTCCAATGCGATGCAGTATTTGTGCACATATGCGAAAGCAGTATGGGCCATTGCCTTTTGGTGGCCTGATATTTACTCCGGTAGATGCAAAAGCAAATGAACTATTGTAGGATCTAATGCAGTTCCTAAAGTTTTTACTTTTAGGTACATCGTTAGTTAGAAGCTTTAGTTGAGCTTTGCGTTTTTGGAGTCGAGACATTTTTTCTTTTAGAAATATGGATAAGTAATAAGGAGTATTGCACTCACTGTTAATATGGAGCCTTTTCTGCGGTTGAACGGTTAATAGTGCGTTATTGTAATGAGATCCACCTATGCTGCATAGTGTGAATTGTGTTTGGTCCCGTTATCCCAGTGGTATCGTTTTGTACCTGTGATCGTCGTTTTTTGTGTACGTTTCGTGTGCTATGTCCGTAGTCTGTCCCGTTTCGTGTCCAATGGGCTTTGTGTGGTGCTCGCGGCTTCTTTTTTTTTGTGTGCTTGTGGCTTGTTGAATCCTCCTCTTTGTGTGCGTCCCGTTTCGTGTGCAATGGGATTAAATCCTCCTCTTTGTGTGTGTCCCGTCCGTTGCTTGTGTGTGTGTTTGGGGGGGGTTTGCGGGCTCTTTTTTTTTTGTGTGCCAGGGGCTTGTTGAATCGTCCTCTTTGTATGTGTCCCGTCCGTTGCTTGTGTGTGTGTGTGGGGGGGGGGTCTGTTTTGCTCGTGCGGCGCTGTGTGCGGTGCCTGCGTTTGACTCCTTTTTTCTGTGCTCACTCCTTTTTTCTGTGGTCTTATCCGCCTCTCGCGGCGCCTCATTTCTTGGGGCACCTGCGCAGTACGTCTTTTTGCGGCCACGGCCCATGGCCGGATGTCCCTGCGTCCATCCGGTTTAGCATTCTCGGTTAGTAATATGGATGTTTTATCAGGTCCATGAAAAAAGACTGGTACAATTATTCTTGTGACTCAGAATTGCTGTGTCAGAAAAGGAGAGACAGGATTGTACTGGTATGGCATTTGTTTCATCACTGCCAGAAGGATGTTTTTAAAGGATGTGAGATGTGAAATTCAAAGTTCAGTGTGCTGATGGAAGTGACAGTGAAAAGAAGGTGAACAGCCTGTTGAGGTAGAAGCTATATAAGATTTCCTGAAAATGGATTGCCAAAAGTGAACTCTATATATACTGAATATGCAAAGCATTTCTTTGAGCAAGATTCTCTGCAAATATATGCCGTTGTCAAAATAAACACAAACAGAACCTTTAAAGGTGACAGGATAATGCAGTGGTAGGCACTACTGCTTCACAGCTGCGGAGTCCTTGGTTTAAATCCTATTATTATCTATGTAAAATCTGCACATTCTTCCAGTGTCTACATGGGCTTTATGCAGGTACAGCAGCATCAACTCATAGGTAAAAGATATGCAGAGTAGATTGACTGGCCTGGATAGGTTAATGTACTTTACAAACAGAGAAACAATACGATAAGTACACCTGTGCATCCAATGAGAAACCTGTTTCTGCAAACTGAAAATAGCACATCTTTAATGAGTTGTAAAATGACAGCAATATTAAAATTTACAGAAAAGTACAATGTTATCCGATAACAATTTTTTTTTTTTTGTCACTTCAGGAAAATGGAAAATTATCATAATACAACACCAAGGTATAAACTGAGAAACATTTTAAATTCACTTGACACAGATTTCTTGAAATAGAAAGTTTCATTCATACATTTATAATGAACAACATAGAAAGAATGGAGTGAACAGCACTTCAGTATAAGTTTAAAAAACCAATGCTTAGCATTTACTAGCACTTTATTATCATGTGGCTTCCTGTCTCAGAAATTCCAAAATTTGAGGTCTTGCTTATGTCAGCTGTCTTATTTGCTATGATATAAGCCAGCTTTAATGTTGAACGGAATAGAAGTGATACAGCTTCAGTGCAGACTTCAGCACATGGAAAGTCTTCTAGACTGTTTGGGCTGAAGGCACCTGAAGTGGTCTTGCCTCTTCAAAACATGGCTTGACAACACACTTAGACTGGAATAGAATGGAATGAAACACAATCTCAGTACTACTACTGCAGTGCCAGATCCAGGTTATATTCAAATACTATGTATAATGAAGCATAATTACACAAAAGTCAAGGACTAATTTTAAACATATCACTTAAAAATTTGTGTCCTTATATAAAAAAGTAATTTTTTTAATAAACTATCATCTATGTATTTATAACATAAACATAAGATTTTGATGGGATATTCAAGTTGTTTTCCGTCAATTTCTTTAAACACTATGGCAGTGGCTGTTTGGTCTTACTCAAGGCCAACCAGGATGTTAAATAGTAATTTTACACTTATGCTGCTTTATGTCATAGTAATTAAACCATGCTACATTTCTGCATATTGTCTTATTTAATTCTAACATGAACTGTTATATTTAACTGCTTAGAAATGCAACATCAAAAATGCAAATGCTTTAAAAGACATCTTATACTACTGTGTTGAAAGGAAACTAATTTGAATATTATATATATTATATATATATATGTTTATTCATGTTTATTCAACATTATACAATTAAAAATACAAGATACCTTTATACCACAAACAGCTTTCAATCCAAAGGCTCCAATGTAGGTGGAAACACAAAATTCTAGGACTGCTGAAACTAGCAAAACAACTTTGATTCCATTTTCTGTACTCTACAGAAAGCAAACAAAAATACTTAATTCAAGATATAAGGACAATAGTTAAAAAACTTGTTTAAAGTGAAATACATAAACATTTATTTATCTTTAAATGTGTCCACAAAGCTAATGATTTTTTTTATCTTTTACAAGACTTTCAGCTCAGTCTTAAACGGAGAATGCTTTATTTTACAACATTGCCAATCAAACTGATTTTAAAATAAACATCTCTACTGCCATCAGATAATTCATTGTCAGTGAATTTATGATGCTACTGGTTGGTACACTGCTAAATAGAGCCTACAAACCAGTCATGTGGTGGCAAAATAAGCGACTAACACCGATTCTGCCTAATCTAATACATCTCCCAGTCCAACCACAGGAAAATCTGATCTTCTTACTGCAGCAGTAGAATTTGCCTGATGTGTTGACCTACGGTTACAACAAATGTTCAGCAATGTTACTTTTGCATTTTTGGGAAGTAAAGGAAACAAAAAATATAAAGATTGAAATGGGCAGGTGGGAAGGTTAGTTAATCATAATTAAGAATTAATAATAAGTCTATCAAAGCGAGGTAGAAAGGGTCTAGTTGACAAATCAGGAACATGTTTCAGATGCTAACATACAATGAATGTCTGGGACATATTGTATACTGAAGGAAAAAATAAGCCTAACTTTTAATTTATTTTTTTTTCTGGAATGAGAAACCACTTGTTATTGCTTATGTACTGTAGTGTTAGTGTGGAGCTGCACAGTAGAGAGGAGAGCCAAGCTGACATCACCAGGAAGCACTCCATTTCACTTGGTTACAGTCTTTCCTTGCACCAGGTGATAAGGAAGTTTCTCTTTTAGCTCAAAACACTGACAAGGAGGCTGATTTAGAGGGTCATTAGAATCCAGAGGTTTGTGGCTGGCAAATCTGCAAATTCTTACTGAAAATCTGCGAACTGCAAAGGGTGAAGGTGTGTGTGTGAACCCATGACAGAACAGTACATTGACAAAAGGCTGTCAGTTTGTTTTGGAACCCCTGGCAGCTTGTGGTGCACTGCAACTTGTTAAACACATAAGAGCTTGTTAGATGCTCTTTTACCCATAAAGAAAAACTTTTAAAATGTCTTAAATCAATGCTTAGGTCAGAGCAATACAAAAGCCAAACTTGGTCTTCTTTGCATTCCATAATACCTGAGATATGACCAGAAGCAGTTTTGTATGGTCAGTATTGTCACATGGAAAATTTTCAGTATAACTCTTACTTGCATTTGCTAATTAGTACACAGTATGGTGGCCATTGGCTTGTTGCAGGGAGACATGGCATGTGCCAGTGTTGTCAGATGCTATTGATTAAGCCACTCCACTGTGCCCCAACAGCACTCAAGGTTTCATCAGCATGACCATCCAAAAACTTTATTCATCTTGAATGACCACAACAGAGACAGTTCAACACATCACACTGGACCTTATGAGGGACACTTTCAGATCTGCCACTTGAACTACTGCTAAAAGCTTCCAGTGAGGGACAGACTTCAAGACACTGGCCTTAGAGCAAAGCAACCTGACAGAGACTCTTTGCTCAAACCTCCTAGATATCTGACCAAACAGCAGGATAATGCCAGGCAACATACAGCTACTGTGCTCACAAGTGTCCTAAGGAAAGATTGCTAGTTTTCTGGTGCTGCCTTGGATAACCTTTTGTTCTAACTTTAACCTTAAAGACCATCTTTGGGACTACTTAGATTGAAATGGCCAGCAACTTTGTCATGCCCATTTGCAGGGATTGTTATGATTTTGTCTTTTTATTAAATTTTTGCTCATTTTCTGAACACTTTCTGCCTTTTAGAGAAATATGTATAGATATTGCAGTTTTGAATGTTGCTGAATTTATTTCTGATATATGTTTTATATTGGTTGTCATTTTTTTAAAAATATTTTCCCATCTTTTCCTAATTTCATTTTTGTTTATTATGTATGCCTTGATTTTGCGGTTTGATTGCTTCTTTATTGCTATGAAAATTAGATGGGACATGCACAACACATGATGTCACCATCATGATAGGATAAAAGGTTAGAATTGTGCATTTTCTGGCTATCCAAAACTGTATCATTGTTGTGACAATTTGCATGTGCTTCTAATTACATATTTTCTGTGAACAAATTACTGGCAGAGATGAAAACTTCCTTTATTTGTCTTTTACAACATGCACAAGGTATGGTGACCTCATTCTAATCCAAAGTTATAGGAGTTAATAAGAAACAACCTAAGCAATAAACATTTTTAATGAGGTCAAGAAGACTTCTACTATTACTTCTACTACTACTATGTAACCCTAAAAACTGTGAAATATATTCAAGAAATGCTATAAGTAAGTGTAGTATTTAGAGTTTATGTTCACCCATGCGTATTCAGGCTAAGATGGCCAAATAAATAAAGCATAAAGGCAGGAACTATTTCTGGTCTAGATATCAGTTCATTACAAAACATTATCACTCACACACCTGCTGTCTTATGCATCCACCTTTGAATTTCTAATCAATCTAACACACTTATATTTTGGATGCGGAAAGAAGTATATTCACACTGACAGAGACATTGGAAGAATTCGCTAATTCTACAGGCTGGGAACTGAATGCAAGAATCTGAAAATATCTATACTTTTTAACTATAAATTTTGTATCAAAGAACTATTGTGGCAGAAAATCATGAACTTGAAAGTAGTTTATAAACAATTTAAAATCCCCAGTCATTTAAGAAAAACTTCATAAACAGAGCTCAAGCATACATCCAACCGGAACGAACCCTAAGTAGGTATCAAACTGTGTTCCATGTGCTGTAAAGTAGCATTTGTATCCATATCCCTACAATGTCTATGTGTAAAAATTAAAATGTTTATATTATTTGGAAAATGTATTTCAAATAAAGTGTTGTGATTTGTTATTTTCTTTTTAGAAGTCATTTCACTGATACTATAATAATTTTCACTGTTGGAAATATAAGCAGGTCACGTAAAGCATGACGGCTAAACTGAAGTGCAAAGATTTTCAAGGTTGATAGTTAAAAGAAATTACCATTAACAAGTCTATTAATTTCTGACAGTCAGAAATTTTGTAAAAGTATGAAAATCGAAAAGATGAATCAAACAAATATATATAGATGGTACTTCCACTTATAACTGCGGTGACAATGTTGCCGGTTAAGGCTGCAATAATCTGAAAGGGCAAAGAAAAAAACACGATTAAAGAATCTCTACATATTACAGCACATAAGCTATTTTGGCTTTATATACAGTTATAATAAATCTCTTAAAATATTCACTGTAACAAGACGTCCTACTATGACTAATTTATTAATTTTTAATACATTTTTAATACTTCATTTGTGTTTTAAAAGATAATCTGCAATTATCTGCAATTATTATGCAGACAATTTTGGTAGATACAGTTTAGAGAATTAATATCTATCTCTGCTGTAACTAAATGAGATTACTCTGTTTTGAATATGCATATTGGCTGTACTGACATTGTATTCTCAACATTCACTCTAGGGAGAACAGCAAAGGGTACATTTAAAGAGGAAGAGGACAATTAATCAAATATACTGTAGTGTAGACAGCTTCACAGAATTATACAGTACAATACAATACAACTTATTTTTGAATAGTGCTCTTCACTGAGTGTGGGAGCAGAGTGCTGTGAATAATTTTGTTAAAATGCATGTATTGATTATACTAATTAGTAAATACAGAATTGGTACACATAAAAATATAGATTTGTTAAAACTTATTAAAAGAGACAGTCATACAGGCAAGTCAGCAAGAGATGGAAAATAAAAAAACTAGGGAAGCAGGTGAGGGCCTGGAGGCATTTATGAAATTACTTCACATCAGGCAGTAAAACTATCCTATTAACAGCAGGATAAAGAGAACTAAGTATTAAGTATGTCCTTGTGCAATTGAGTTACTGACAGATGTTAATACACACTGTTCAGGAGCATTAGATTTAGAACTGTCCAAACATTTTCAGCACATTATGGAGATGGACAGTGGCTCCAGTACGTCTGAAGTGGTAGAGAGGAATAAAGAGCCTCAACTAGCCCACAGAAAGATGGAGGCAATGTTAGTAAAGGACTCTGTGATAAGAAAATTGACACTCCTTTGTGTTCCAGAGCATCTCATACAGTGTGCTGTCTCCTTGATGCACAGATGGGACACATCCCTGGATTTTTGGAAATGCTCTAGTACAGATGCTGTCATCGCCTGCATTGGAAGAAATGACATACTATAATTAAGAGTGAACTGCCTGATCCACAAGAGTGCTTAGCTAATGAGAAAAATTATGAGAACTTTTCATAAGTTCAGCCTGTGCCATGCATTTGTCTAGGTAAACTAGGAGATTCAAAGGGTTATTGCTGATATCAGATCTACGTGGTGTGCAGAGCACAAGTTTATGGGACACTCAAGCAACTTTTGAAGCTTTGCAAACTGTACCGCTGGGAACAGTTATATTTGAACCACAAGGAAACTGAAGTATTGAGTATGAGTATTGAGTATTGAAGTATGAGTATGTTATTGAGGACAGTTTCAAGTAGAGATTTTAAGGGAGAAAGTTTCAGACAAGCAAAATTTAGATGTTCATAAATTAATACTGCAAGGTCATGTCATGTCATGTCATATTCTCACCTGCTTAACCCCCCTTACCCGGGTTGGAAACCAGAGCACCCAGAGGAAACCCACACAGACATAAGATGAACATGCAAACTCCATGCAGGAAGGACCTGAGACCCAAACCCTGGTCTTCTTACTGCAAGGCAGCAGTGCTACCACTGTGCCACAATGCCACCCATAATACAAAGTAATATTAATAAAATTACTAACCTATAGTGAATAAGTCAAAATTAACAGTACACTAAAATGTATTGCTTTAACATTGGAAGTATTAAAAATATAAAATAAATTAATTTCAAGTTAATTGTAGGTGCACATAAATAGGTTGTTATAGCAATAACAGAAACCTGGCTAAATGCCAGAGATGGGAATAAATACAAGAGGAAAAACTAGGGATAGTATAATACAAAATGATACAGATTATTTAGAAAAGACATGCCAATTTAAAAAGGTGTAGGGGGTAACCAT
The DNA here is from genome assembly GCF_900747795.2 of Erpetoichthys calabaricus. Classification (NCBI taxonomy): domain Eukaryota; kingdom Metazoa; phylum Chordata; class Cladistia; order Polypteriformes; family Polypteridae; genus Erpetoichthys; species Erpetoichthys calabaricus. The sequence continues at coordinate 85,563,224 of NC_041395.2, forward strand.
TTCTTTGTTTCAAACTGGTGATGAGCCACATGCTAGTGACAACAAGGCAGCAGAGATAGTCATGAAACTGAAAGTTTTTAACCTCCCTCAAGCAAATGGTCAATATTGCATTTTAGATGTAAGTTTACAATAGGATGCTATAGCAATGTGATTTCTTTTTTTCCAAGTATAAAAACAATAACCTTAAAAACAAACACAGGAACAGGAATTCATAAATGAAATCAGCAATTGTTTAATACAAGATGTTAAAACACGAAGAAGAAAAGAAACCTTTCTAAACTTAATATTCTGAAATAATCAAGATATGATTCAGGGAGTATAAATAGTTGAACTGTTAGGATCAAAATATAGCAAGTTTCCCAGTATTTTTAAATAGTTTACATATAATAACTAACATTTTATTTTATTTTATTGTTGTAAATAGTGTTCAGCAAAATAGGCATGCTTGATTGACCACAATTAAGACTCCTTTCTGTTGTCAAAAAAACCCTTTCCCACTCTTTATGAAGAGTCATTTTACAATCTCATATTCATTCTGGGTTGTGTGGGATGTGAAGGGGTCTTTATGTCTACTTTGTAAGAGATGTCCTTCTTTTTGACATTGAACAGCATGCAGATGAGGTAGAGATACTATAAATATTACTAAAGGCAACGGACAATTCCACAGGACAAACGAAAAACATGAGAAAGAAATGTCATTACTGAATCATTACTTACCACACCAGGATTCTTGTCAGCAATAATACAGAGAGAACCTGAAATGATATACTAATAAATATAGAATGAGTGACATTCTAAAATATTTTTTCAACAACATGTAACTGGCATTAGGATATTTATAGTAGTGTCTCTTCAATGTTTTACATATTAATTATTACTAACATAAAAATTATTTTCAAAGAATAATCCTTCAGCAACAGCAATGGTCATATAGATTTAGCACCCATGTGTTCCCTACTGTTTAAAGACTTTCCTTCAATTCAATAGTAAAGGATGTACATGAGTCAGCTTCACCAAACATATATCTGACCCATTTGCCATTTCTTCTGAACTTCCTGGAATATTGTTTCCACAAATTTAAAATGCCTAAGATGTGACACTATATAACAGAGGAAATTATGTCCGTGAAAAAAAAAAATGTTATATATATTTAATCACTCATACTCTGATTTGCTTTGTTGTACAAAAATAACAAAATACAGGCAATGTTCTTACCATTGCAGATGTCCAGAATGGAGTGCCATTGGCATATGTCAAAGGAAATGAAAATATGAAGCCAAACACAATATTTACTAGTCCAATCATGATTTCAACAATCTGTAAAACAAGATTGCGATCAAAGTTGCATTAATTTGGCAAATTTGAAAATGCTGAAAACATCTCTTAATAAACAGAACATGTCTGAAATCCCACAGTGTCTACTGACATGCATTAAACTTTTATTCATCTAACTTCTATTTTATATGCTTAACTGCTGAATTAATTAATTTTTTTATCAAATCTTTTATTGTACATTTTAAATTAGATTTTAACATTATAAGCCATCATAGGTTAAACAACTTTTCAAAAGATCCCAAACAATGTAATGCATTTTAACCACTTGGAAGTAGTTCAGTAAAAGGCATTGAAATGCCTTTATGTCTTTCACTTAAATTTTTATAACATTTTATCTCACCTTTAACAATTTTCAATTTGCATCTACTTATGTATTAGACTGTTGCAAAGTGCATTAAAGTATAAGTGCAGAAGTCCATGTATGATAACATATTAATTCTTTAGATGACATGATATGAATGTTGTAAAGTAAGATTTGGCATTTACACATTTGTTTTTTGTATTTGCCTAGGTTTTCCTCCTAAAGACTAGTTATGATAATTGGTGTTTAACTGGCCCCATATAAGTGCATAAAGATTGTGATGGACTGATTCATAGAAGTCTGATTCCTGCCCAGCATTCAGTATCCCAGGGAAAGTCTGTAGCTATTGTGAATGAATGAAGTAAATTTGCTAATCAATAGGTGGATGGTAGTAATGTTGCTCATGATATGTACACTACAAGTCAAGTCAAGTTGGGGAGCATGCACTGGTACAGTGCGTTGCTGCACCCACTACATGTCGAAACAGCTCGGGATCCCGATTGGCAACCCCCCAGGCAAACACGCGGTCCAGTCCTACCCTCTGGAAATGACCCTGTATGTGCTGCAGCCAGGTGTTACGTGGGTGACCCCTTAGCCTGGTCCAGCCACTTTGGGTCCCCAACAATGAGGATCTTATGAGCCGGATCACCCTCTGGGAAACGTGTCACATGGCCGTAGTGCCGTAATTGATGCTCCCTCACAATGCAGGTAATGTGCCTCATTCGGGAATCCATGAGCAACCGCTCATTCAACACAAAGTCAAACCAATGGTACCCAAGGATTTTCCGGAGAGACACAGTACCAAAGGAGTCCAGTTTTCCTCTCAGGTCACTGGATAGCATCCATGTCTCACAACCATATACTGTAGTAAGACAGGAAGCACCAAAACTCTAAAGACTTGGACCTTCGTCCTTTTGCATATATATCGGGAGTGTCACACACCCCTTTCCAGCGACCTCATGACCCCCCATGCTCTCCCAATCCGTCTACTGACTTTCACAGGAAGAGTCACCAGAGACATGAATGTCACTGCCAAGGTAAGTAAACCTCTCGACAAGGTCAACACTTTCTCCGCAAACAGACACACTGCTGATGGCTGTGCCCAAGAGGTCGTTAAAGGCCTTTATCTTGGTTTTTATCCAGGACATTCGCAAGCCCAGACACTCAGACTCGTCACTCAGTCTCTCGAGCGCCCCAATCAGAGCCTCCATTGACTCCACGAAGATCACAGCATCATCAGCAAAGTCAAGATCCGTGAATCTTTCTTCACCAACAGATGCCCCACAGCCGCTGAACCCCACGACCTTGCCCAACACCTAGTCCATACAAGCATTGAACAGAGTAGGAGCAAGAACACACCCCTGACGAACCACAGAATTAACTGGGAAAAACGCAGAGGTCCTGCCTCCACTTTGCACAGCACTCACAGTACCAGTGTACAGGCCAGCCATGATATCCAGCAACTTCAAGGGGATCCCGCAAACCCTCAGGATGTCCCACAGGGCAGCTCAATCAACTAAGTTGAATGCTTTGTGAAAATTGACAAAGGCTGCAAAGAAACTCTGCCAATATTCACGTTTGCACTCTATGAGAACCCTCAGTGCCAGGATGTGGTCGATGGTAGACTTCTTAGACGTAAAACCAGACTGCTCTGGTCACTGGTAGGTGAGCAAGTGATCACGGATCCTATTGAGGACGACCCTAGCAAGGACCTTACCCGGAACCGAGAGCAGTGTTATCCCCTTGTAGTTGCTGCAATCCAGGCGATCACCCTTCTCTTTCCAGATAGGGATGACAAGTCCCGTTTTCAGTTGGGATGATGCCAGTCTCCCAAATGGAACCAAATATTGCTTGCAATGCCAGGAGGACAGCCTTACCACTAGCCTGGAGAAGTTCACCCCGGATACTACAGATCCCTGCAGCCTTTCTCCCCCTCAGCTGGTTCACCACCTGTGCAATCTCAGTGAGATTGGTTGGTTCACAGCTAATTGGAGGATCAGCCTCAAGAACCGTGGACCCAGAGATGTCCAATGTCCTAGCCAGAGGATCAGCTTTGAACGACTGCTCAAAGTAGCCAGCCCAGCGGGTCACAACTGCAGTGTCATCTGTAAGGATCGTTCCTTCAGCTGCCCTGAATGCGACTCTTAGAGGAACAGATTCAGATGTGCGTAATGCTTTGGTTCCTCTGTAAGCAGGACGTGGGTCGCTGGACCACAGATGGTGTGTCACTTGCTCAAAGATTCCTCTAACAAACGCCTCTTTATCTGCCCTCAGAGCCCTCGCAGCCGTCCTTCTCAGTTCCCGGTACAGACCAGAGTTGCCATTGAGCCGTGCGCTGCAACTACTCTTGATGATATCCAGGGTGCCCTGCGAGATGAAACACCTCCTTCTGGGAACACCGGTAACACCAACATATCCCTCAGCAACCTTCAGGGTCTTGTCACGGAAGGTCTCCCACATCACATTAGGATCGGCAGTCGTAACCAAATCGGAAAGTTCCTCACACAAACTGTGTGCAAACTCATTAGAAAGAGCCTGGTCTTGGAGTCTGGCCAAGTCCAGGCTCATTTTCCTAGCAGGTGGTAACCTACTTAACCTAAGCTGGATCCTAAGAGTAGCAACAACAAGTCTATGTTCAGAATTCACAAATTGGGCACTTCTGTAGACCCTGCAGTTTTGCAAGAGCCTCCAGCGTCTGCCCACGAGGATGTGATCGATCTCCTTCACCGCACCACCAGTATTGGAGTACCAAGTCCAACGATGCGGCTCAGGGCACTGGAACCATTATCCAGCGATTTGCAGTTCCTGATCTTTTGCAAAGTCAAGGAACATGGAGCCACTTTCACCACGGTCACCAGACCCATGGGGACGAGACAATCCTCATAGCCAGCCCTGTCAGTGCCAGTGGCTGCATTGAATTCACCCATGACCAGAGGATTGTAACCCCGTGGGCACCCATCAATCACCTAGCGAAGCTGCGAATAAAATGTCTCCCTTGCCGAGACATCACTCACCGTGGTCGGAGCATACACCGAGACAACAGACAAGGCACCCAGGGAGTGCCGTAATCTGAGTCCCATAATACGCTTGATGAAAGGAGTGACATTGGACACCATCGGAAGAAGCCAATCCGCTACAGCAACAGCTACTACCTGAGTATGACAGCCATCAGATCGACCAGACCAATAAAAGGTGTATCCACCTACAGAGATCTGGACAGTCCCTGGTCTGCGCACCTCAGAGAGTGCCGCCACTGAAATGTGGAGTTTACACAGCTCCTCCGACAGCAGAGGAAGATGATCATCTTGCCGGAGAGACAAGACGTTCCATGCTCCCACCTGCATGGGCAGCCTCAAATTGGGACCTGAGTGCTGCCGTGCAGTAGGCGACGCCTCAGCACCACACCAGTTCCGATCTCCAACAGACCTGACCCTATTGGCTCTCCAACAGTTTCGACTCTTCTGGGGATGGAGCTCTCGAGGGCTTTCCCCCATCCCCTTCATGATGCGAGCAGCCTTCCTATGGGCGGCTGCAGCAGAGCTACTCCCACGGAGAGCAAAAAGGAGTCCTTTCTGTAGTCTCGGAGCTTTGTGAAGTTTTTTTACGGTAGCTGGAGTGCTAATCCTACCACCAACCCCCATGATTTCTCTGCAAGTTGCAGGACCGCATGCAGGGCCAGATGCAGTTTAACGTCATACCCAGGACAGTACCCAAATCCAATATTTATTTATTGGTTTTTCAAATAAAAATACAGAAATATATAATAACTTTAGCAAACATCCCACAACATTTTATAAATTTACTATATATATTTTTAGAACACATATAAGGCAAAAATGAAATGTTTCCTAATAATAGGCCCAGTTGTAAGACAAATCTTGACATAAGTACAAATACAGAAGCTATTAGATTGCATCTTTACCACATAACCATCATGTCTAACTCATATTTAGTATGTACAATTTCATATTTTATTATAACTGATAGTCTGACATTATGCTGTGATCAATGCAGCACTCACATTGTCATATACAACAGGCTTCTTAAAGAAAATTATGAAGACATAAATCTGAAAACCATTTTCAGTAAATTTGCATGAATATGTACTCAACAGTTGGTGATAATATAAACATAAATGTGCGTTAGACTAGCATACCTGCTTGTAATCCTTATAAAACTTGATCTTAATAATGCTTTGCAAAAACAGAATATGACACCATTACATAAAGATAAAGTCCAGTGGAGCAACATTACAGAAAGGTATAACTCAAGCATGCCATATAAGCTTTCACATGGCACGTATTTGTCAATTCAGAATGTTTCTAAAGTTGATTGTATTACTGAATAACATTAGTGGTGGAAGAAAATAAGCAATATAGTACAATACCAAAAGTGGTCAATAAGTGTGCCACTTAAAACAAATTTAAAAAGGGGACCAAACACCACTGGTATATGACTTTCAACTACTGTGGATTAGTTATTCACATCCATTATTAAATTTGCATTATAACTTACCCCTAGAGACTGTGGCTGTCCTCTGTTGAACTTATTTAACTTGCGGATTGGCTCATTGAAGTCACTGGTGAGTTCTGCATGTAAAAAAGGAAAAGTGCTTCCAGCACTTGGAGATGGATCACCAGGAATGGAGTCTTGAGAAATAACTTGCATGGGCTTTAAACCCGGCACCTCCTCTGTGACAACCACTGACATGTCTCTAAGATACTGAAGTATTTTCTGCAATCAAAGCATTAAATGAAAATAATCCTTTCTTAATTATCCCCAGGGATGTTGAACTTCAGGATTATGTAGCCTACTACATCTTTAATTGCATACATAAAAGAGAGAAAGTGAGATGTCTGCAACCTAAAAAAATATATTTAACTTTTGAATGGAAATTAACACAGTTTCTGGTCCCATTAACTTGTAAAACATAAGAGAATGTAAACTAAGCAGTCCAACACCTCACAAAATAACGAAAAAGTACTAACTGATAGCTGAGGTTGGAGTTAAAGCAGGATGAGGGTTATATTATATATATATATATATATATATATATACACAGTACTGTGCAAAAGGCAGGTGTGAAAAAATGCTGAACAAAGAATGCTTTCAAAAATGGAAGTGTTAATCATTTATTTTCATCAATCAACAAAATGCAGTGAATGAACAAAAGAGAAATCTAAATCAAATCAATATTTGGTGTGACCACCCTTTGCCTTCAAAACAGCATCAATTCTTCTAGGTACACTTGCACACAGTTTTTGAAGGAACTCGACTGGTAGGTTGTTCCAAACATCTTGGAGAACTAACCACAGATCTTCCGTGGATGTAGGCTTCCTCACATTCTTCTGTCTCGTCATGTAATCCCAGACACACTCGATGATGTTGAGATCAGGGCTCTGTGGGGGCCATACCATCACTTCCAGGACTTCTTGTTCTTCTTTACGCTGAAGATAGTTCTTAATGACTTTGGCTGTATGTTTGGGGTCGTTGTTCTGCTGCAGAATAAATTTGGGGCCAATCATACGCCTCCCTGATGGTATTGCATGATGGATAAGTATCTGCATGCATTTCTCAGCACTGAGAACACCATTAATCCTGACCAAATCTCCAACTCCATTTGCAGAAATGCAGCCCCAAATGTTCAAGGAACCTCCACCATGCTTCATTGTTGCCTACAGACACTCATTATTGTACCGCTCTCCAGCCCTTCGACAAACAAACTGCCTTCTGCTACAGCCAAATATTTCAAATTTTGACTCATCAGTCCAGAGCACCTGCTGCCATTTTTCTGCACCCCAGTTCCTATGTTTTCGTGCATACTTGAGTTGCTTGGCCTTGTTTCCACGTCGGAGGTATGGCTTTTTGGCTGCAACTCTTCCATGAAGACCACTTCTGGCCAGACTTCTCCAGACAGTAGATGGGTGTACCTGGGTCCCACTCGTTTCTGCCAGTTCTGAGCTGATGGCACTGCTGGACATCTTCCGATTTCGAAGAGTAATAAGCTTGATGTGTCTTTCATCTGCTGCACTAAGTTTCCTTGGCCGACCACTGCGTCTACGATCCTCAACGTTGCCCGTTACTTTGTGCTTCTTCAAAAGAGCTTGAACAGCACATCTTGAAACCCCAGTCTGCTTTGAAATCTTTGTCTGGGAGAGACCTTGCTGATGCAGTAGAACTACCTTGTGTCTTGTTGCTGTGCTCAATCTTGCCATGACATGAAACTGTCTTCCACAACCTCACCTTGGTAGCAGAGTTTGGCTGTTCCTCACCCAGTTTTAAGCCTCCTACACAGCTGTTTCTGTTTCAGTTAATGACTGTGTTTCAACCTACGTGTGACATTGATGATCATTAGCACCTGTTTGATATAATTGGTCGATCATACACCTGACTATAATCCTACAAAATCCCTGACTTTGTGCAAGTGTACCTATAAGAATTGATGCTGGTTTGAAGGCAAAAGGTAGTAACACCAAATATTGATTTGATTTAGATTTTTCTTTTGTTCGCTCACTTTGCATTTTGTAAACTGATAAAAATAAACAATCATTATTTATATTTCTGAAAGCATTCTTTGTTTACAGCATTTTTTCACACCTGCCTAAAACTTTTGCACAGCCTTCTGCTAATTGTCATAACATGTGATTTTTGGGAATTGATTAAGTAATGTAATTTTAAATAAAATTATTTCAGCAACGGTTGTGTAATATTTTTGAGCTCACATGGTTTCACAGTGGTAATTACTCCTTTCCAGGGTTCTTAGTTTGAATGCCTCACCTGGTCATTTACTTGTGAAATCTGAATGTTCTCTCAGTGTCTCTATGGGTTTTCTGCCAAGTTCACTAATTCTTCTCCAGATTCTCAAAGTCAGGCAGTTTAGGTTAAATGACATTTGTAAGGTGACCCCCAGTGTAGGTGCGTGTGAATGATTGAGCTTTGCAATACCTTAGTGTCCTGTCCAGGCCTGTTTACAACCTTGTGCCCAGTGATAGAAGTCAGTCAGCCAGTCATTTTCCAACCCGCTATATCCTAACACAGGGTCATGGGGGTCTGCTGGAGCCAACACAGGGCGCAAGACAGGAACAAATCCCGGGCAGGGCGCCAGCCCACCGCAGGGCACACACACACACACACACTAGGGACAATTTAGGATCACCAATGCACCTAACCTGCATGTCTTTGGCGATCAGAAGGAAACCGGAGCACCCGGAGGAAAACCACACGACAGAACACGAGGAAGCGAACCCAGGTCTCCTAACTGCGAGGCAGCAGCGTTACCACTAAGCCACTGTGACGCCCCAGTGCTAGCATAAGCTTTGCAATTCTAAATTGGAGTAATTTAAAGGCATTTGTAGGACAGGTTTGATTCAAATTTTTACTCTTTAATTTAGTGAGGAGAATGGTTTCACCACAAACCTATGCCTAATTAGCACTACTTTGCATATTACTTTTAATGTGAAAAAACATTCTAAAATTATTTTTGATGAAGAGTGATATACAATTCTATCTTATTTCTATCCATTAGTGTTTCTAAACACACTTAATACAACAAAGGGCACAAAGCACAGGTAACTCTGCACTGCATACCAGGATACTGCAGGGCACTGACAAGCACTCTGGTAATTTAGTCATCAATCAACCAGTCTTTAGGATATGAGCGGTCGTTTTAACTAGAAAATTCACAAATGCAGTAATCAGACCAATATTCCTTCCGTGTCTTCTGAAGCTGCCCATTACAGAAATTCAGCAAGGTCAAGTTCCTATTTGCCTAAAATTTCTAATTAGATCGTTCAATTCTTGCCATATTCATTTAATGACAAATACTGTACATCAAAGTCAGGTGGATGCGTTTTCTCTTTCTAATCTCTTCTTGTTATTATCTGTGAACCTCATTCGATAGTAGATTGTCCCTCCTATGACACCTCATTAAACACCATTGTAGTGTAATATTGATTTTTAAGATTTAAAACTGTATGTATCGACAGTTCGGATCTGTGCGTTTGGTGGATAATACGTTGTCCTGTAATACTTCTGCTTTATATGCACAAAAAATTAAATTAAAAAAAATGCTGACCTTTAACAAGGGTTAGTAACAAGAGGGTCGATATAACGTTGCGGAGTTCCGATTACAAGTGCCAGTAAAGGATGAATTTCACGTCCATGTATGAACATCAGTTTGTCTTTCTAATTTACATGTAGTCTTTAAATAGATCACTGTAAAATATATTCCTCTTCTAACACATGTACTGTCAGTTGTCCATGACCGTACATTTATTTTAAGTATGTTTGTACTCACTCCTTCAGCAACAATGTTTTGGCGCCTATTCTGGATCTGATAGCATTTTGGTAGTATAAAGCTATAAACATAAACCTTATTTATTTGGCAGCCATGTCCGCAATGCTCATAGTTTTATGGATGTTTAGCTTACAAATTCACTGTAATATTGCTCAAACAAAATGCAATCCCCTGTTAAATGTATGTATAACATATTCAGATATGGATATACAGTATATGTAGGAAACAATGTAAACTGGATGATATTCACTAGAGATGTTTATTAAAGATATATTCTGCAATCAGGATACGCGTTCGAAATATTAAGTGAAATCTTTGTAAACAAAATTCCACATCAAAAGTGCGTTTTTTTTGAGGTCTATTCGCACAAACACACACATACAGAACATTCACATTATTTCATGATGAGCGTATTTAAGGGTGAGTAACACAAATGTGAAGAGTATCCTAAACAGCTCAGTATTGTATTGATCGAACAGATAGCAAAACAATAATAATAATAATTTTCTTATGCAATTATAACCATCTTTAAGTAAAAGGAGAGCCCCAAGTAAATCTATGAAAAAATGAACTCTTTTTGAGAAATCACATACCATCCTGCGTTCACACAGAAGTCTCCAATGTGCTGTGCTTTGCTCTAGTCATTTAAAAATAAATTCCTGAAGAAACTGTTGTATATATTGTTGAAATAAATGGACCATGCAATGTAGTCAGTTCTTCCTTAACTTTATTCACACTTCCTCCTTCCCTCTTTCTTTTTCCTTCCACCCCTTTCCTCACAGCGACCTCTACCTCCTGACTGATTACATCAATATCCCACATATACCCCCTTTTGAAGAAAAAAACAATCATTAATAATATTAAAACATTATAATAAGAGAAAACTGTAATCTCTAATTTTCAACATTATACTAACCAACTAATTAAACTATCCCATTCCTTTATAACTGTTAAGGTAACACGTGTAGCTTCCAAATGCTGTAAATCTTTATCTGACATAGTCCTTTGTCCACACCGGAGCCTGTCGCACTCTACCTCTCCGTATATTTGAAAAAGACTGCCCAGGTGTACCAGTAGAAATAGCAGCCGACTGAATTGGACGGGTTGGAACGTATGAATCCTCTGGTTGTGTGTCTGAAGTCAGACTGGATTGTACAGCTGTAGCTGGAGCGAGATGAACTGCATTCCAGATCTTGCCATCTGACAACAGGTATGTGGCAGGGCCTTTCTGAGCAATTATCTGATAAGGGCGACTGAATTTGAAGTGATCCTTTTGAACTATGCCCGGCTTCCTAATACGCACAAAACTCCCACAAGTGAAAGAAGGTGATTTTGCTCTGCGACGCATATCTGTATATTTTTTCATTTGTTCTTGTTTCCGTTGTACATGCTGCGCCACAGTAGTATGTTGCTTCAAAGTCGAAGTTGGAAGCAGGTCTCTAATGTTTAATTTAGTTATCATTGGGCGACCATGTAAGAGCTCAGCAGGTGACTTTTGTGTTACTGCATGTACAGTAGCACGATATATCTGTAAAAATTCAGTAACAAATGACTTCCAAGGCTTTTCTTCAATATTTGCCGTTATATGTGGGATATTGATGTAATCAGTATCCCACATATAGTTTGGCTCACGAAGGTCTACACATAGTCGTATTGCACCTGATTTTTTTTTAATTACTACTAATGGTGACACCCAAGGAGATGAATCAGTTTTCTCTATAATGTCTTCCTGTTCAAGTCTCTTTAGTTCTTTAGAGACAGCCTCACAGACAGAAAATGGTAGTTTCTGTTGAACAGGTATTACCTCATGTCGTAGTTTAACCTTATGAATAAATCTATCAGTCACACCTAATGTATGAGCATTCTTAATATTCATTACTGTCATGTTGTATATGGGGTCATTGGGCATTTTCTTGGATGCAATTTGTCCATTTCTAATTTCTAAGTTAAGTGCCATAAAAATGTCCATGCCTAACAAAGCTGCTCCCAGTGGCACAACGTAAAATGTAGCTTGTGTATGGTTTGTATCCCTTGTAATGAAAAGAGTAATACATCCCAGTACTGGAATTGGTTTCTGCATATAAGTCTTTAGTTGCACTTTTGACTGAACAAGTGGTACATTACTAAAATGTTGACGATAGAATACTTCTGGTAGAATTGAAACTGCTGAGCCAGTGTCCACAAGTAAGTTTGCTTGAACTGGTTGAGTGCATACAGCTTGAAGGGACACTGTGCACCAGAGACCCTTCCTCCGTTGTGCAACTGTAGTGTCATCAATGCTAAGAACAGTAAGGTCAGGCACAGTAACTTCTTGCACAGCACAAGTGGATGTGGCACCACGACATACTTTAGCAAAATGACCAAATTTACCGCAATGTCTACATCTTACTGCTTTTGCTGGACAATTGGGGTTATTAGCCAGGTGCATTCGAGATCCACAGCGATAACATGTTTTCTGTTGCACCACAATTGAAGCCTGAGCTGCTGCTGCTGTTTGTTTTTCAGATGCACGCGCATTAAAAGCAGGTTCCTGCCTCGCTCGTCCCGTACCTTGTGAATTTTTTTGTACAGCATTAACACACGATTCGCTATTAGTAACCATAGCCTTAGCTTCAGTCACTGCACATTCAATTTGCCCAGCAATAGCAATCGCTTTTTGTAATGTAAGGTCCGTCTCTAGCAATAATCGTTCTCGAATGCGAGGCATATTTGTTTTCTCTATGATTTGATCTGTAAGCATGTCATCCGCTAGCACGCCGAAATCACAATTAGCAATGAGCTCGCGCAGTGCGGCAACATATTGCAAAGTAGATTCACCAGGCTTCTGCGCTCTTTGGCGAAATTTACTTCTTTCAGCCACAACGTTCACTTTTGGAATGAAAAAGTCTTTTAGTGCAGCAAGGGCAGCAGCGAATGTATCATCAGCAATAGCAAGAGTGTAGAAAATACGCTGAGCTTCTGTCCCTAGGCAATGAATCAATAGGGCACGTTTACGTTTATCCGATAGCGGCGTGTCAGTAAGAGCTAGCACATAGTTCTCAAACATCCTTAGCCAAGAATTAAACAGTATTGCAGGCTCACCCGGAGTTTCGAGAAACACAGGAGGAGGCGAGAGTCCAAAAGTTGATATCCTCGTCGCCAATATGTTGTATTTATTGTTGAAATAAATGGACCATGCAATGTAGTCAGTTCTTCCTTAACTTTATTCACACTTCCTCCTTCCCTCTTTCTTTTTTCTTCCACCCCTTTCCTCACAGCGGCCTCTACCTCCTAACTGATTACATCAATATCCCACAGAAACTCAACACAACAGAGCTACAGTGAATAGTAAGCATTTCGGAGTTATAAACTCTGAAAGGAATAGACTAAGCAGAAAAAACATTCACAGCATTAGAAGATTCTAGTTAGGAATTTATTGAGAAACATGATGTTTTGTAAAGTTCCAGTATAACGAATTATCTAGACACACTCAAATCATCGAAGAGATCGCCAAGTAACTTTAACTATAATCATTACTCGCTCTTCAAATTTTTGTGTTATCACTAAGTGCGGATTCATCTTCGTTATAGACAAAACACCCATTTCCGTTACACAGACTTACAGAGAGTGTAATCCGTAGAATTAAAGATTTTTTTTTTCAACAGCTGGCTGACTTTCTTACCAAGCAGTTAAAACGTTGAAAGCCTTGACTTAATTATGATATCCTTGAAAGAGCAGTACAGAGTGACGATTTGGAAATGCATTGTATCTCCTCCCATAATGTGACGATTGTACAAAGAAGAATTTCGAGGAACTGCGCACTTACTTCTTCTTTTTTTTTTTTTTTTTAACCTCTTAGTAATTTTACTTTTATTCGCGCTAGTTCAATCATGTTCAACGTTTAAGCCTCCGTAAAAATTTACTTATGCTTAGCCCTGTAATATAAGGTTGAATGAAAGCATAAAAATTCTGAACTGCCTAGTATAATCACGGATATCTTCTTATTATTTCGAAGGATATTACTGAGTGCCCAGTTTACTCTGAAGGCATTAGACCAGAGGTTCCCAAACTTTTTTGCCCCGTAGACCACTTACCAATTTTTTTGTTTTTCATAGACCCCCTGCCTGACTAATATTGAATTTTCCTAAACTTATTAACTTCAAATGTGTTTTTGGCAACTGACACAGTGCTGCTTACTTTCATAGGGTTTTTTGTAGAGTGGACAATTGTAAAAAAAGAAAAACATGTGCAATTTTTATTCATACCTTTATTGAAAAGACACAAAATGCAAGTAAATATTTGGATTTGGAACGAAACAAATCAGAACCTAGTAAAATTCTTACATGTTGTGTCCGCTCACGTGGACCACAATTTACATCTCGTGCACCCCCAATTTTTTTTCTCACTGACATAGACCCCCTGCAAGTCAAAATCGACCCCTGGGGGTCCGTATAGACCACTTTGGGAAGCAGTGCATTAGACAATGATTTTTTTGTAAGTAAACTTAGTAGGATTTCTTCTTTGCTAGGATTTAAACCTCAGTATGTCTAAGGACCACCTGTATTACATTTCAAAAAGCAGCAACATATTAAAATATCCAGTTAGATAACTATATCTGATCTTTATTAGGGTTGAAAAGAGTAGCCGAAGAATATATGTGGGCTCCAATGTGTTCCAGAGCCAATGTAAATTAACTGGGGGTGAGCATCCAATTTGAAGAGCTGGTGCCATCTTATCCAATACATGCTGTATTAGCCTGTGACCTGGGGACAGGAGAAGCCACTGTAATAAACTAAATTCATTATCAGTTCTCCTAGACATTTCCTAGTCTTGTGGCATTGATAATTACACTTTCAAAATAATTTTGGGATATGTCATATAGAATAGCTCTCTTCATGGTTTTCCATCAAAATAATAGTTTCCTGGCTTTACACATACATTTAAAATATATAAATTAATCGGGTGCAATATTAACATGTTTATTTTGTGCTGAAATAAAACCAACAGGCTTCATTGTTTTAAGAAAAGATCTCTCATTCTTAGGGAATGGTTAGATGGGCAATACCCAAAATACTTATAGATAGATAGATAGATAGATAGATAGATAGATAGATAGATAGATAGATAGATAGATAGATAGATAGATAGATAGATAGATAGATAGATAGATAGATAGATAGATAGATAGATAGATAGATAGATAGATAGATAGATAGATAGATACTTTATTATCTATCTATCTATCTATCTATAAGTATTTTGGGTATTGCCCATCTAACCATTCCCTAAGAATGAGAGATCTTTTCTTAAAACAATGAAGCCTGTTGGTTTTATTTCAGCACAAAATAAACATGTTAATATTGCACCCGATTAATTTATATATTTTAAATGTATGTGTAAAGCCAGGAAACTATTATTTTGATGGAAAACCATGAAGAGAGCTATTCTATATGACATATCCCAAAATTATTTTGAAAGTGTAATTATCAATGCCACAAGACTAGGAAATGTCTAGGAGAACTGATAATGAATTTAGTTTATTACAGTGGCTTCTCCTGTATATATATATACTGATTTTTAAAATATTTTTTACATTCAAGAAAGCATTCTTCAAATACAGTATGTTCCCATCAAATTGTTACCTTAAGTCGATTTAGCTAAAAATGTACATGATTTTAGATTTAGGAATCAATAGGACAGCTGATTACACATGTATTATTATCTAATATTACACTTGGTGGTCAGCTAGTGTTAGGCTGTTATTCAGCAATTGTGCTGAAGCTTCTGAGATATTTTACTTTGGGAAAAAAATCATAAAGGAAGTTATTTTTTCTATATTTTGTATGAGATTAGTTTGGTCTTAAAACCAGTTTTGTGTTGCTTTGTTCTCTTGAGAATCTGGCAGTCTACCTTCCCCCCTCCCATAAAAGCATGGTAAGAACATGCATAGTGCACACATTCAGTACTAGGAAGTTGTATGTGTACAATTTACAGTATAGTCTTCTTCTTCTTCTTTCTGCTTCTCCCATTAGGGGTTGCCACAGTGGATCATCTTCTTCCATATCTTCCTGTCCTCTGCATTTTGTTTTGTTAACCCCATCCCCTGCATGTCCTCTCTTACTACATCCATAAACCTTTTCTTAGGCCATGCTCTTTTCTTCTTGCCTGGCAGCTCTATCCTTAACATCTGGTACAATTTATAGTATACTTTTGAAATACTCTATTTTGAAACAGTGTCATTAACACATTTATTCATGGGCTATTCATTTACACTGGAAGCAACACAACAATAAAGGGTGACTCTACACACCATTTGGATGTGGAAGAACCAGGGTACATAAAAAAGCCAACACAACAAGGAAGAAGGAGCAAACAGAGCTTAAATGGATTAACCTCTCTGCCATCACACTACTCTACTGTTTATTAAGTGTCACTACCTATCATACTGTGACCCTCTTAGCTACCAAATCTTACCAAAAATAAAAATCCAGGATTCCTATACCCTCCCACTGATCACTTATCTTCCCTAATTAGTGACTCCTTTCACTTTGACTCTTCTCTGTGTATTTCTTACTACTTAGTCCTCCAGTTCAGCAGTGGTAGATAGATAGATAGATAGATAGATAGATAGATAGATAGATAGATAGATAGATAGATAGATAGATAGATAGATAGATAGATAGATAGATAGATAGATAGATAGATAGATAGATAGATAGATAGATAGATAGATAGATAGATAGATAGATAGATAGATAGATACTTTATTAATCCCAAGGGGAAATTCACATGGTACTGCATATTGTAGCCTGTAGGAAGCATAAGAGCACCCCATATCTCAGACATAATTACACTGACACAAGTTCTGGATTCAAATAGTCCCTGGATGATGTCGAGGGCTCCTGTTCAAACCCAACCAGGGAGTACTTACTGGACCAAATCTTTGCCTTCAGGAAGCAGCTGTTGAGTCAGGCAAAACCACCTTGAAACAAGGGATTCACTTCCCAACAGATAACCCTCTTAGCACCCAACAGAGCAGCCCTATAGAACTGTAGTTCCTATGCTGCCCCACGGGTGTCTAGACTGGGGCTCACCAAGAGGCATGCTACCACCCAATGTACCGAGGAATGACATGAGCATCGGAGTGATCTTTCATGCCAGTTTCCTGGTTGAGAGAGATAAGGGAACTGTGCCCATCCTGGCTGGGATACAGGCCCATCCATGACAGTATCGAGCAGTTTCTTTTGTTGTCTTTATTTGTGGGCACTGGGATTCAGGGACTGTCTCTTCCAGTTATTCACCCCTTAGGATTATAAAGGACAAGCAGGGAGGAGGTATATTTTGTATACTGTGGTTCTCCAAGGAAGAAGGGTCTCAGTCTGAAAGTCTGCCTATGCAGCCCAGAAACACTTTAAACCACCTGAAAGACTTTTGTTAATTACTAACGTAGCCAATATTTTGACAGAAAGACTAGCAATAAAGTATAATAGCGTAGCTGGCTCCTGGAGTCCTGACCTATGATCTGCAGCATTACCCCTTATCATTGTACTTTATATTTTATGAAGACAAACATTAAAAATAATTAGTTTGTATGACAAACTGCTTAATTTCATTCTTTACATTTTTGGGAGAAATGCACAAAGTTTGGATTTAATAGTCATCATTGTAAAATTATTCACTATATTACTACTTTCAGGTCTGTGTTTGTTGTGTAAATTGTGTTATGGATTTTGATTTTTAAATCAAATGAACTTGTTCATATTCCTTAAGGAAGAGACATTTCGGGTAAAATGTTATACTTGTATTGAGAATGCTTATGACATGGGATTTAGTTTATATTAACAATTTAAATTCTAGTGTGATTGGTTGTGGGTGTATTACAAGTATAGTTTAATCCCCCTCCTCCCCCCCCCCCCCCCCCCCCCCCCCCAAATCCATACTAGACAGGAGTAATGGCTGGCTGCAATAAACCTAACTTACCACAGGGGGGTCTTGGGAAGTGTAGTTTTTCCTGGAGCTTCTGTAGGATGAGGATGAACAGAGAGTTCTTCCTGAAAGGCAGATGAGATCCATCAAGAAATGCTGAAGGCTCTGGACATTGCTGGACTGTCATGGCTGTTCAATGTTGTGTGATCATCAGGAGGTGTGCCTCTGGAGTGGCAGACCAAGATGGTAGTCCCCATTTTTAAATAGGTGGGCAGGAGGTTGTGCTTCAGCTGTCAGGGGATCACACTCCTCAGCTTCCCTGGGAAAGCTTATGCCAGTGTACTAGAAAGGAGACTTAGCCAAGTCAAGGAGACTCAGATCCAGGAGAAACAATGCGGATTCCATCCAGGCTGCAGAATGGTGAACCAGCTCTTTACCCTCATGAGGATTCTGGAGGGGTTATGGGAGTATGCCCATTCAGTCTACATGTGTTTTGTGGACTTAGAGAAAATGTATAACTGTGTTCCTTGAGGGGTGCTGTGGGGGGATGCTGGGAGAGTATAGCATTCCGGGGCCCCTAATAAGGGCTATTTGGTCCCTGTATAAGCACAGTGAAAGCTGTGTCTGAATACTCTGAGACACATCAGCATTGTTTCCAGTGGGTGGGGGTCTCCACCAGGGCTGTGCTTTGTCTCCTGTCCTGTTTGTGGTTTTCATGGGCAGGATATCAAGGCACAGTTGGGCAAGGGAGGGCTCCAGTTTGATGACCTTAGAATTGCATCACTGCATTTTGTAAATAATCTGGTCCTGTTTGCTTCATTGGGCTAAGAACTCTAACACACATTCGGATGATTTGCGACCGAGTGTGAAGCAGCAGGTATGAGAATCAGCACCTTCAAATCTGAAGTCATGGTCTTCAGTAGCAAAAAGGTGGACTGTCCTCTCCAAGTGGGAGGTGAATTACTGCCCAAGTGGAGGAGTTTAGTGAGGGAAAAAGGGACAGTGGAATCAACAGATGGATTGGGATGACGAGCACAGTTATACAGTCGCTATACCAAACTGTAGTGGGGAATAAGGAGCTGAGTCAGAAGGCAAAATCCCTACCCACACCTATGGTAATGAGCTTTGGGTAATGACTGAAAGAATGAGATTATCGGTGTGAGTGGCCGAAACGAGTGGCTGGGCTCTCCCTCCAAAGTGGCCTCAGATTGAATGAGTGTGGAGGTGTACATGTGCATTGCGATAAACTGCCAAAACTTCTGGGATGTTTCCTATTTCATGCCCAGTGTTACTTGGGTGGGCTGCTGCTACCTGGACCGCTTCACTAGAATTAGTAGGCTTGAGAATGCATGTACAAGGAATTCAATAAGTATTCAGACCTTTCACTTTTTTCACATTTTGCACCCTTATGATAAAATCATTTAAATGTTTCCCCCCACATCACGCAACACTCAATATCCCAGAATGAAAAAATGAAAAAAGTTTTAGATATTTATTTAAAACAACACTAAAATATCACATTGACACAAGTATTTAAATCTTCTAATATGACCCTTGAAATCTGATGCAGCCCATTCTATTGATCATCATTGAAATGTTTCTACACCTTGTTTGGGGTGCATCTGTGATAACTTCAATTGATTGGAAACGATTGGGAAAGGCCCACACCTGTCTATATATTATTATAGATGATAATGTGTATCAGAGCAAAAACCAAGCCATGAAATCAAAGGAACTGACTGCAGAGTTAGAGATAGGATTGTGTTATGGCACGGATTTGAGGATGGCTAAAAACGTCTTCTGCATTGAAGGTTCCCATGAACAAAGTTGCCTTCATAAGATTTATATGGAAGACATCTGGATCAACCACAACTCACCTTAGAGCTGGCTACTTGGCCAGACTGAGCAATTGTTGGAGAAGGACCCTGGTAAGAGAGTTGACCAAGAACCCAATGTTCACTCTGACTGACCTCCAGAAAACCTGTGTGGAGATGGTGTGGTATGAAAATGGGGTGTTTTCATTTGTTTAATTATTTAATACATTTAGCATCTGTCTTAATAATTTAGCAGCGGATTAATAATTTGATTGCAGTGGTGCAAGCTAATCAGCGGGAACAGGTTGCAGTGTGGCTAGAATGTGAGAGTTAGCTCCAGGGTAAAGAACAAATGATTGAATTGTGAGCGATTGTTTGTACTTATAAACCACGAGGAGCCGGGTTCCACAAGCCTGTCAAGTAAACATCTGCCAACATGACTCTCCGTCTGTCTATATAGTGCCTGCCACTAGATGGCAGCATAACCCCTTAACAGTGATCTCTAGTGGGGAAGGTACTGGCTTGTTGGAAAGGGTTTGTTTTGGTCTGGCTGACCATCAGAGAGAGAGAGATGGCATTGTTAGATTGAGAAGACGCCCTGGGAGCTGCGAGGAAGCCGTTGTGGCAGGGGGTCAGATCATGGATTCAATGGGCTGCGTCAAGGAAAGAGCACGGCGTAGCAGAACTGGTATATGGACTGGAAATACAGGAGGCCATGGATGTTGCAGTTCTGACCGGCATGGTAGGTCGAGGATGTGACCAGTTGTGACTTTAATGTCTCAAGTTATTCTGGCGAGGACCAAACAAGTACAAGAAATGGCCTAACTGTTTTATCACTTAGTTTTGAGCATTTTCACTTTTTTTATTATTTATTTGCACTTTAAGACAGTTTATTGATTTTTATGGTACAGATTTTGAGTCTTTACTTACAAAACTTTTTTAACTTCTTTATTGCACTGCTTTGCACTTCATATTGAAATTCACTTTATATTCTCGGAGTTTAAAATAAACTGTTATTCTTTTGACTAGTAAGTCTAGAGCTTGAATACCTCCTCGGTCTGGTCCATCCTCGCCCACGACTATTGATGATCTTGGAAGAGGGCACACTGGGGAATCACAGATGGGAGAAACGTTCAGAGGGATAACCATCACTGCAATACTCTGATCTTGGCTTTATGACAGAGTAAAATGACAGACAAAAGCCTTTCCTCAGTAAAAGATGCACAGAAGCATGCCTGGAGTTTGCAAAAGGACACTTGAAGGACTCTCAGACTTCAGGAAACAAGATTCTCTGATTTGTTGAAACCAAGATTAGCATCTTGTTTCTGGGAAACCAGGCACTGCTCATCAAATGTATAACAGCAATGAAATATGCCCTAGTGGTGGCAGCATCCTGCTGTGGGGTCGGTATTCAGCAGCAGGAACTGGAAGACTACGGTTGAAGGAAAGCTGAACTGAGTAAAGTACACAGATCCTTAATTAGAATCTGATCTGGAGCACTCTGGATCTCAGACTAGGCCTCAGGTCCACCTTTCAAAAAAAGTGTCCTAAACTCAAAGCAGAGACAGCACAGATTGGCGTAGGGATGACTCTAGCAATGTCCCTGAGGTACCCAGACTTTAATCCAATTGAAAACCTCTGGAGAAACCTGAAATTAGCTGTCCACAAACGGTCTCCATCCCACCTGACAGAGAGCTTGAGAGGAGCTGCAGAGGAGAATGGCAGAAAAATTCTAAAATCCAGGTGTGCAAAACCTGTTGCGTCACACCCAAGAATTTGAAAAAAATTTCTAAAATCCTTTTTTTTTGCTTTGTCAATCTGGGGTTTTGAGTGTTGTCTCACGTGGGGAAAAATACATTTGAATAACTTTAGCATAAGGCTGCAAAATTGCAAAGTGTGAAAAAAGAGAAGGAGTCTGCATACATTCTGAATCCACTGTATGTTTGCATGTAAGAAAATGAAGATAATATTTGAGATAATTCCATAATCCTAAATTTAAGAATTTTTTTAATAAGTCGATTTATATTTATAGAAATTGGTGAGACTCTAGTAGATAGATAGATAGATAGATAGATAGATAGATAGATAGATAGATAGATAGATAGATAGATAGATAGATAGATAGATAGATAGATAGATAGATAGATAGATACTTTATTAATAAGAACCCTCCTAACCAAGAATGATGTCAAAAGGGACAAAATCTAAAAATGGTGGACATTTATTAATTCATAAGCACACAAGAAAGATGAAAAAAGGAACACAAAGTATCAAAAAACATGTTAGCCTACCTTTCTCTGTCTCTGTCCACAAAGCAGTCTGTAGTCTGTGAGCTACCACAGCTATGCTGATGACACACAGCTGTATTTATCAATAGCACCTGATGACCCCAAATCTCTTGATTCGCTAACACAATGTCTAACTTGTATCTCAGAATGGATGAATAGTAACTTTCTCAAATTAAATAAAGAAAACACTGAAATCTTAGTGATTGGCAATAATGGATACAATGAGGCTATTAGAAATAAACTGGATGCATTAGGATTAAAAGTCAAATCGGAGGTAAAAAGCTTAGGGGTAACCGTTGATTGTAATCTGAATTTTAAATCGCATATTAATCAGATCACTAGGACAGCATTTTTTCACCTAAGAAACATAGCAAAAGTTAGACCTCTTATATCATCGAAAGATGCAGAGAAATTAGTTCATGCGTTTGTTTTCAGTCGGCTAGATTACTGTAACGCACTCCTCTCAGGACTACCCAAAAAAGACATCAATCGTTTGCAACTAGTGCAGAATGCAGCTGCTAGAATCCTTACCAGAAAAAGAAAATCCGAATACATTTCTCCAGTTTTGATGTCACTACACTGGTTACCTGTGTCATTCAGAATTGACTTTAAAATTCTGCTTATGGTTTATAAAGCTTTAAATAATCTCGCCCCGCCTTATATATCGGAATGTCTGACACCTTATATTCCAAATCGTAACCTCAGATCCTCAACTGAGTGTCTCCTTAGAATTCCAAGAGCAAAACTTAAAAGAAGTGGTGAGGCGGCCTTCTGCTGTTATGCACCTAAAATCTGGAATAGCCTGCCAGTAGGAATTCGCCAGGCTAATACAGTGGAGCACTTTAAAAAACTACTGAAAACACATTATTTTAACATGGCCTTCTCATAACTTCACTGTAATTTAATCCTGATACTCTGTATATCTAATTCATTATAATAACTATTCATTCAAAATCTGTACTAACCCCTACTCTCTCTTCTGTTTCCTTTTCCGGTGTCCTGTTGGTGGTGGCGTGCGCCACCACCATCTACCCAAAGCACCATGATGTTCCAACAATGATGGATGGATTAAAAGCCAGAAATCTGTATGACCATCAGCATCAAGTGACTCCGTGAAAAACCCGAACTACAAAGAGGACTATTTCATTTATGTTAGGTAGAATGCCCAAAGGGGACTGGGCGGTCTCGTGGCCTGGAACCCCTACAGATTTTATTTTTTTCTCCAGCCTTCTGGAGTTTTTTTTTGTTTTTTCTGTCCACCCTGGCCATCGGACCTTACTCCTTTCTATGTTAATTAATGTTGTCTTATTTTAATTTCTTATTTTGTCTTTTATTTTTCTTCTCTCCATTATGTAAAGCACTTTGAGCTACTTTTTGTATGAAAATGTGCTATATAAATAAATGTTGTTGTTGTTGTTGTTGTAGTCTGAGGTCATATTTCTAAACTCACTCTTTCTCTCATTTCTGACCTCTGTTTACTTGCATATAATACCTAAAGTACCACCTGGCTTAAGTTTGGTATAATCCCATTTCAGAGGTCATTTTGAGGCCAGCCAGACAATTCTCAGGGTAAGAAGAGGCCCTACTCTTGCTACAGAAACATCAAACTAGATCTTTTTCTAAAAATCCATGAGCTGAAAGGAATTCTGCCACTAGAACCCACATCTCAGTAAGCATTACTGTCAATACCTGGCATCCAAAAATGTGGGTACTGGACAGAGGCATACAATGATATATTCCATAACATTTGACTTAAGTGGGCATCTTTTGTTTTTATATTTATATCTTTATCTTTGTATTTGTCTTTATATACAGGCTTTGAGATTTGTGACTACATATTTTCCCTTGTCTTACAAAACAATCTGAAAATTCAAGCCAAGAACTCTTTATACAGAAAGAGCAGAAATTCAACAAAAACAACTGATGAGGACTTCCAGCATGTAATGCTCATCTTGAAGTGTGGATCCATCTATTAGTAAGTAAAATGGAATCACTGGAGTTTTAAATTAGATCTTGAAGGCACTACAGAAATAAGGCACCTAAAATCAGTTAACTCTCAGAAGATTATTAACATTCAAAACCAATCAGACAATGTATTTATTAGCAAATAGATATAAGTATAATTAACAATCCAAGATATTAAAAAGTCATTCACTAAATACAATAATTTGGATTTCTTTAACATTATCATCCAAATATTTAATCATAATAAAAAAATCATGCGCATAAATTCTTCAATATGTAGTAAAGCATATCAACACCAATGATATAAAACATTGTAGCCAATAAACATAGTAGATATATTGTTATATATGCATACTTTAAATCCATCAGGCTGTTGGAGACAAGAAAATTCCTGTTCATCGTACTGTGAAACAGAAGGAAGTGCTTTGCTAGTGACCATACATACCAAGAATAAGGGAAGTAGGCCTAAACCTTAAACTTTGTTCTGTTAACGAAACAGTTAAGCACCAGTTCCACACTTAAACACTCAGGTCTCCACCAACTGTCTCTTGCTCTCCCTCAGGTTTTCTTTAATAGTAATAACTATAATCCAACCAGCAGGTGGCAGTCCAAAACAAGGAATTGCATTTTCAGGCCAATATGCATAGAAGAATATTAAACAATTTAGTACATTATTGTGACACCTACTTTAGATTTATACCAGTTCAATGAGTAAATACAATGAACAGGCACAAATCATATAAAGTATATTTGAGCATTAGCCTAAAACCTATTTATAGAATGCATTTATAATATTGATATAGTACTAGCGTGTTGTACCGTGTTAGCCATTATGAATGTAGTGAGAGGTTAAGCAAATGATACCTTTTATTGGCTAACTAAAAAGATATGATATGCTTAATAATTATATGTGTTTAACAAAGCATTATAATCAATCAAATACATTTTAATTGACCTGTCACTATTCTGTGCTATAATACATTCTAATGAATAATGAAGTGAAGTTGTATCACTTTATCTCCGAAATCTAATTTTGAATTATCATATAAGTGAAAATCTGCGGTGGGCTGGCGCCATGCCCGGGGTTTGTTTCCTGCCTTGCGCCCTGTGTTGGCTGGTATTGGCTCCAGCAGACACCCGTGACCCTGTAGTTGGGATATAGCGAATTGGATAATGGATGGATGGATATAAGTGAAAATAGTGGTCATCCACTAGAAACAAATCTAACAGTATTAATTCATATTTCCAGTATTTGAAATTCCAATTATTGTTCAAACAAATTATATATTATACAACTTGGGTTAAAGTAAAATGAGTAAAATTGAGTAAAATGCCAACATCACTGTGTACACTCACTGCCTGGTTGCTCCATCATCATCTGCTAATGCTAATGTGAGGTGAAAATGACTGACTAAAATTCCCATTATGGTCTCTTTTACTTTCCTCCATGTGGCAATGCACAGCGTTTAAGGTTGTCTAACAACTAATGATAGAGCTAAGACATTTTTTTTCAACCTGGGAATCCAACATAGTCACCATACACCACAACAAAGCAGCTTCACACATTAGACATGCGCTAGCCATTGGCTTTCTGTCATATTTAGAATTACAAAGGTGATTCTAGTATCTGCTATGTTCAGAAATTGAGCTCACCAGCTCTCCAAAATGCATATACTATTTATGTTTACTTATTTGGCTGACACCTTTATTCAAAGTGACTTTGAACATTTATGATAGAATTGGTTACATTTCTTTTTTGGTTTTCCAGTTGGAGCACAGGTACATCAATTGACTTGCTCATGGTCACACAGTATCAGTAACAGGACTTGTACCCACAACCTGAGGGTTTAAAGACCAATGCCTTAACCACTACACCACACAACCTATTTATTATTTACTACTTCAATTGCACTAGTGACTGCTATGGAGTACTTTAATATCTAAACATTTTTAAACCTGCGGTGGGTTGGCACCCTGCCCAGGATTGGTTCCCTGCCTTGTGCCCTATGTTGGCAGGGATTGGCTCCAGCAAACCCCCATGACCCTGTGTTCGGATTCAGCGGGTTGGGAAATGGATGGATGGATGGACATTTTTAAACAATATGTACAGTAGTAAAATATCTATACATATGTACAGAAGTGATTATTACTTTTTATTTATGTGTGGAATGATTTTTGAAGTTTATTTGAAAAAAATAACACAAAATATACAGTTAATGATCCTTTGTTTTTGAGGTGATTTTCATAAATCTTTTGGAATTTTGTTTGTTACACATAGTAACTTGTGATCAAGCTATTTTTCCATAATTTATTCCTGCCTTTATCCTCTATAAATCTATTTTGGTTATGCTGCCTCACACAAAAAATTACTTGTATGTTTATCAAGACGTGCTCTTTAGGATATTACATCAGGCAGTGCTAACATATTGTTCCTTTATTTATATCTGAGTAGGTGACGAGAACTAGACAATTGAAAAATTATTGCAAAGCCTGTAAACCATTTGTGACATGTGTGTTATTTAAAAAAAATGTTTAAGCTATTACAAAATCATTGAAAAGTATTTTAATCTCAAATTCTTTACACATTTATAGGCAAAACACCTTTTAACTGTGTAAATTATTGCTTTGCACTAAGGTGTTAATACAACACCATTGTATTGCTGCCTGTTTCAAAAATTATTCAAGACTAATGCTTTATGTATTGTAAGTCTTTATCAATGCAAATGCATTGTGGTAATTTTAATCTATAAATATTTATTAATTTTTCCAATTTCTGCTCTGAAAGTATGATTTGCATTAAATTAGATAGCTCTTTTGCATTGAATTACAATGTAGGTGATTACAAAAATTATTAGAAATAAACCTTTGATCATTCCATACTTCTGTCAATGCTAATATATTGATGCCATCAAATTAAGACCATTATTTTTGTGGAAACTCAAAGAGTTTATTATATTATTTTATATGACAAATCAAAGCAGAATGTTTTTATTGGGTATAATCAGACTTCTTTTGGTTAGCTCACATGACAAGTGAGAATGATCTTTGAACTAAGAGCCATATTGAGCTTTTAAAATATAAAAATCACTTCCTGCTTGGCTTTAAAGATAATGCCTTATATCTAATCTGTTTTTTTTTTCAGTGTAACTGTAGGCCGCCCAAGTAAACTGTGTTTTGCTAACATAAGATCTCCCATTCGGTTTCCAGCACCTTTCCTCCTTATCCACACTGAGGAGAACACAAGAAACGGAAAGGTAGGTCAGTCACTCTCTATCATTTTTTTTTTCTAAAACCAGTGAACTGTTTTGTGTAATGGTGCTTTCTAATTATAAAGGGAACTACTCTGTGCCTGATGGATTTCAGTCCAGCCATTTTTTAAAGTTTAGGCCATTTGCTCTCTTAGTGAACAAGCCTTGCATAATTTAACCAGTTTCTTTCCTGCTTCTAAATATGTAATATGAAAATTCAGAAATACCAATATGTGCATTTCACACTTCTAGCAAAATATTTACCAATATGTGTAATGCTTTATCAGTTCATAGACAATCTATTTTCTCTGTTATTTTACTTGGTTTAAATAATGTTTGAAACTTCTAATCACTTCTAACATGTTTATCTGATTTAAAATGTAAACATTTCAAACTTGGGTTTAAATAAAAATCCTAATATATATTATTTGCCCCATCACCATTTTCAAACAGTGGAGCAAAATATTCTTAAAACATAAATATTTGTGGTCTTGCTTCAAAGGTGAAACACACATTGCTGGTTATCTTGTAATTTAAAATGCTAAAGGAAGTAACTAGAAATCAAGAGTTTAAATTCTATAGCAGGCGAATTACTCAGAAAGGAGATCACATTGATCATAAAGCTGTCTGGACTGAAAACAAGCACACAAAGAATTCTACCAGAACAGAAATTAACTTGTACTTTTTTTTCCAATTTATATCAAAAACCTGGAAAGCAAAAGCAAGCAAGGCTATGATACATGATCTTCTCAGAAGACATTTAAAAGACCCGTGAGACGACAGAGACTTGCCACGGTGCGTCTCGCGGGGACCGTAAACATGAGACTTGGTGCCAAGAGATTGTCCCAGGGCTGTCTCGCGGGGACGTGGAACATGAGATTCTTGCAAGACACGTCCTACTTACAAAAGATATCATATAAGAGCACACCCATCAAAAAAAAACTCAGTGGTGTAAAAGCATGTAGTACACACAGATCATGTGCTCTCAGCACATATAAAGCGTATAAGGACAATACCAAGAATAGAAACCCAAAGGCGTTGGAGAGAAAAAAGGTAGATAAGAGATTATGAAAGCAGTGGAAATCGACAGGCTCAAACAAACGATGGCGCGATACACATGCAGAGAAAGGTACAGAATATGAAAGCAGTAAAATTAGAAAGTATTGTAGTGTCCCAGCCAGGTTGAGGGCTTTTGGTTTTAAGTGACTGTTAGGTCTGTTAGGGAGGGTGGAGTACAGCACAGAAGACTGTTAGCGGGGTATTGATTGATGCGGTAATTGGGGGGGGGGGGGGGGGGCGTTGGAGAGGGTGCTAGAAAGTTGTGTTTGGGGTTAGGAAGTCGGCAATTGTTCAAGTAAAAATTTGGTGACACTTTATCATGTCTGTCGCTACAGTATTAAAGGAAAGATTACCGCAAACAAAAGGTGATTAATCATCAGAACCAGGTGTAATTGAAAAAATAGCAGGACAAATCGAGGTCAGAAAAAAAGAGACAACAAAGTCTTTTCGCATTTACATCAATCAATGCACAAAACGTAGATTTACACAATAATGGACCATACGCTATGAGAATCTGTGGTCCCACAACAGTTAAAGTAACGACAAGTTTGATTTCAAAGAATACACAGTTCGGTCAGGTGTATATTGATGATCACGGAGAAACGATGCAAATTTTAACAGGCAAAAACAAGGGTAATGTAGGCCTATATATTCCGCGAATAAAATTACACACCAAAGGAGATCGTGATATGCCATTCGTATTAAAATGTTTACAGTTTACTGTGAGAATAGCTTTTGCTATGACAATCAATAAATCACAGGGACAAACATTAGAAAAACTCGGATTATTTATTACAGAAACAGAAACAATATTCACTCACGGGCAGTTATACGTTGCGTTGTCACAATGTGTCTCCAAAAAATATTGTTTTTAATGAAGCTTTAAAGTAAAAGTGCAAATAATGAAATTGAAACAATTACAAAGAAAAAAAAAATTTTAATTGTATATTCGATTAACCAAACACAGGGGTTGGCGAGCAAAGTGAGCAGGGGGCGAAGCCCCCTAGTGTTTAACAAAATAAACTGTATATGAAATTACATTACAAAGTTATTTACTGAATTTCATGCATCCATCTGTTAATTTTCTAAGCTGCTTAACCATTTCTGGGTGTTAGGAGCTGGAGCCTATCTCAAGCTGTACTGGGTACAAGACAGAATAGATGAGGGTGTACATTGCAAGACATTTACACATACACATGCAATATTATTTGTACTTGGAAAATCTGAAATTGCCAAATAACATAACGTTTACATATTTGAGATATTGGAGAAAAAACAGAATTCCCAGGAAAAAACTCACACAGACATGAAGAGAACAAGGAAACGCTACACGGGTAGTGACTAGACTGGGACTGAAATCAAACATTTATGGTACCATGATGTAGCAGGGATAACCACTGCATGATCCTATTTAACAACAGCAAAGAAAGAAAGAAAGAAAGAAAGAAAGAAAGAAAGAAAGAAAGAAAGAAAGAAAGAAAGAAAGAAAGAAAGAAAGAAAGAAAGAAAGAAAGAAAGAAACGTTATGAGAAACAAACATAAAAAGAAAGAACTAAGCCAAAACTTTTTCATTAACAAGTATAGCCAAATCTTACACATAAACCATCAATTTAATAAACTTTAAAGAAATTAAAGCCAGGGATTAATTCTTGTTAAAACCATAATACTATTATGGTGGTACCATAATACCACCATTTAGCACTGCTTAAAGATTGGTAGCAACTGTAACTAGCATCTTCTGGTTACAAATTATGACTACAAATTAATATGCGGTGCTTATCTGCTTTGAAATGGTGCCAAGACTGTTTTGCCTCTTACATTATTCACTCTTAAAAATATGGTTCTTTAATGACATTTTGAGGTTCTTTACTGGGTTGTGTGGTTCCTCATAAAACTATTGCTTAGCAAAGCACCATTTCAATCAGGAAAGGTTCTTTGCTTATGAATTTCGTTCTTTGCACTTGGAAAAAATTCCTAATATGTAGAAAAAAATGAAATCTTTATTGTCTGGCAGGCTACCTAACAGGACACTAACCGATTAAGAATAACTGGGCTTGGCCTGTATCATTGTATTCAGCAAGATTCATTTTAAAATCATGAGCTATTGGTATTTCAGAAATATGTTACCATCTATTTATAGTTAAAAGCTCTATGGATCCTGTTGCAGATCTAATTAAAGTTTCTTTCTGGAACCTTCAAGTGGATTGGTCTTTCGGTGAACGCATCACTCTGAACAACCACTCTGGCTACTTGATTTTCAAGGATGTTTTAGTGTGGACTGTATCTGAGAATGCAAAGGAGTGCTTGACATGGTCAGTTATGAATACCCTGTATACTTTCTTTCTTTTCTTTATATTATCAACATCAGATGGAAATTTCCACAACAGCCACAGATGTTAATGGAGTACTTGTCATCACCCAAGTTAGTCCACAGAATAATTTTGCCTGTTATGCAGGATCACCAGTCAGCAGCAACCTTCTTCGAATGCAACAATCATTAAAGGCGTTTCTCAAGGGGGAACCAAAGGCACTGGGTGTAAGTTAACGCAATTTTACCACTATTAGGTATATGTGTTACGTGACTATGTATATAAAGTGATGAACAAAATAATGCTCCTGTGAATATGTCCGCTTAATGTTAAAATTGACGTTAAGAAATTACATATGGTACCTTTTTCTTTTCCAACTACTAATGTAATTTCTGTATAAGAAATGAGCTTTGTTAAATTTAATCCTCCTCATATGATTTTCTTATTTTCTTGCTCCCTTTATCTCCATTTGTAATGTAGGAGTGCAATAGAGCTAATGGCTGTATTGTGTACTGTAGAAAACAGAGTCCATAATAAATAAACCTTACATATTATTACAAATTTACAAACCTAGTGATACCCAAGGTTTTTACAAATATAACCTTTTTTTTAAAAAACCATCTAAAAAAATCACCAGGAGGATTCCATTTAAAACCCTGGAGTCAAGAGTGATACCCAGCTACCTTCTGTCCATGAAAGGGAAATAAAAAGAAAAAGCCTTGTGTTTATTCTGGAGAAACCTGCATGAAGGTATTTCTTAAAATAAAAGTTCTCTTTAAATGAGGACCTGTGTATCTGTAGTTGTGTCAAGAGTCTGGGGTTTTGGGAATGAAACCACCAACACACACACACACACATACAAACATATATGTTTCATTTAATGTATGGTCCCTTAGGAGGAGTGAAAGGACTACAAATTGAGCTGCTGGAGTGTATATGTAAATAAAGGATTTTTTTTCTTCTACATTCAACTGTACTTGTCTTTGTTTGCATCATAGCTCTGTTTCAGAAAATAGCAATGTATCTCACAAGCCTGATATTTGGTTCTGAAGCAGAAGACATATTTTGAAATCTCTGCTTCCATATTATAAAAAAGCAAATAGTAATATTTATTTGTTTGTTTATTTATTACAGGCAGTACAGATTATGATTGCTGTTTTAAGTATTTCCTTTGGAGCATTATTGGGATTAACTGGTTCCATGGCATTTTTAGGAGGAATCCCATTTTGGCCAAGTATTTTGGTAAGGAGAGGCATGATAGTGTCTTCATGTATTATGTGCCAAATCTTTAATAATTGCCATAATTTTGCTGAATTCCCTTTATTAAAACACCTAGTCATATTCTGAAACCACTAAATTTAAAACAGGGACACAGGACGCCATACACACACACTCTCTAACATTCTGTAATACCTGGTCAATTTAGAGTCACTAATTTACCTAATAAGTAATTGCTGAAAACCAAAAATGAAACACAAGCAATGTTATAGATACGAAATGAACAGACATAATGTATCTAGGGCTGTGAGGCGACACTAACCACTGCCACAAAAGTAAATTAGTGCTCATCTGCATTCTCTGGTGATGAATGATAAATAGCAGAAATAGGGAATAACATCCATCCATCCATCCATTTTCCAACCCGCTGAATCCGAACACAGGGTCACGGGGGTCTGCTGGAGCCAATCCCAACCAACACAGGGCACAAGGCAGGAAACAATTCTGGGCAGGGTGCCAACCCACCGCAGGGGAATAACATATTTTTGTTAATTTTGTTACATGTTTTGTATTCAGAGTTTACTAACTGAGATATGAAAAGTAGAACAATGACAATGTACATTACAAAGGAATTAATATGATTAGTTTTTAATATTCACCACAGAATAATTAAGAGTTGGTACTAGTATCAAAATAAAAATGTACACAGGATAGTACAGCATAATGAAAACTGTGATTGTATTAGAAGAGGAGTTATTAGTTCTGTATAGGCTGAACTTGTACTTCGATATAAATATTCATACTGAAGATAGTTTATGAATGCAGCAGAGTGGTCCATATTAAGATTCATAAAACTGAGTTAATATTTTCTTTGTTGTCTTTCAAGTTTTAATCTGAAAAAAACAATACTAGAAGTTGTTCAGTTTCCAAGCATTTATAATGAGTAGCAGAATCCTAATGATAAAAACCCTCATTATGCAGAAATCAACAAGTGGACATAATCAGTAAAATTTACAGATAAGTGGTCAGATTTATAAAACAGAAAAGAGGCTTGAAATGTACATGCACAACTTTCCATGCAAAATTCAGGATTTATAAAAGAAAACTTAAAGGGAGAACTTGCATATATTTACGACAACTCTGACCCGTGTATACAACATAGCATGAAAAAGTGGGAAATGGTGACACCATTAACCAAACAGGGAACTGCAGCCAAACTATGTAAATGACAATGCATGTCCTGTATGTAATAATTTATACCACCATGCCATTATTATAACATGAATTGAAACGGCAATTATATTAAATTACACTCTGTTGCTCCTCCCTACAAGCAGCAGTTGAAGCACGCAAAGCCAGCCCTGTGAGAGGGGCACTGTTGGACCCCAGCAACGGAGGAAAAACTTAGGGACTGTTTTCACTCTATGGATTGGTACGCATTCAAAGAGTCCTCTGATAATCTGGATGAGTATGCTTTAGTTGTCACAGTCTTCATCAGGAAATGTATGGATGACTGCACGCCCACAAAGTCTGTACGTGTATTTCACAACCATAAGCCCTGGATGTATGCAGAAGTCCGCTGGCAGATCTGCGAGTGCAGCAGTGCATTTCACTCTGGAGATATGCAGTCATACAAAAACAGCAGGTATGATTTCCGGAAAGCCATTAAACACACAAAGTACCGTAAGCCGACAAACTGGACTCTCAGTTTAACAGCACAGCAGATACTATCACTTGTCACGTGGCATGGCATCTGGAAAATTGTAGATTACCAACCCCGGACACACGTGACTACAACTACCACTGCTTCAGTTCCAGACGAGCTGAACATGTTTTTCACCCGCTTCGAGCTCACTAACTTGGACAGATCTGTGCAACTTCCTACAGAGCCGCAAGACTCTAGCCTGAGGATCTCTGAGGATGAAGTGAGGAGGACTTTCTCCCTCAGCATCCACAAAGCAGCTGGTCCAGATGGAGTTTCAGGTTGCATTTTAAAACCACACTGCAATCAGCTAGCTGCTGTCTTTATGGACATTCTTAACACATCTTTGAGAGTTTTATCTGTCTCCACTTGCTGCAAGAACACAACGATCATCCCTGTACCAAAGAAAAATAAAGTGGACTGTCTTAATGACTACCGCCCAGTAGCACTTATTCCCATAGCAATGAAGTGCTTTGAGAGCCTCGTGCTGGAACACATTAAGAACATAATCCCTGACAGTTTGGACCCCCTCCCATTTGCTTACCTTTGCAGCAGGCCCACTGAGGATGCCATTTCTGTGGCACTTCACACTACTGTGTCTCACCGAGATAACAATAACTGTTATGCCAGGCTGCTGTTTGTGGACTACAAAACTGCATTTAACACTGTCATCCCATCCCAGCTCATCGCTAAACTCATGGATCTGGGGCAGAGCTCTTCTGTGTGCAATTGGGTCCTGGACTTCTTCACTGGCAGACCTCAGTATATGCGTATTGGTGGAAAACTCTCATCCACCATCATCATTAACACTAGTACCCCGCAGGGCAGTGTGCTGAGTCACCTGTTTTACTCTCTCTTCACCTATGACTGCATGGCAAAGTACAGCTCTAATACCATCCTCAAGTTTGCTGATGACACCACTGTAATCAGTCTGATGAGCGAGAACGACAAGGTGGCCTACAAAGAGGAGGTCAGACTCTTGGCAGAATGGTGCCAGGACAACAACCTCACCCTCGATGTTAGCAAAACTAAGGAGCTGATCATGGATTTCTGTAATCAGTTATGGGAGCATTGTTCCATTTACATCGGAGAGGAAGCTGTGGAACAGATTAACAGCTTCAGGTTCCTTTGGTTGACCTTCACTGATGACCTTAAATGGTCAAGTCACAGCGCAGCAATAGTTAAGAAAGCCCAACAACCCCTCTACTTCAGCCTGGATGTCACCCACAACTCTGCGCAGATTCTATAGGTGTGCTGTGGAATCCATCCTCATAGGATGCATTACATCCTGGTACAGTAGCTATTCAGTTCAGGATTGCAGAGCTCTGCAGTACATGGTGAAAACGGCACAGCAGATCACAGGCACACAGCTCCCTGTGATCCATGACATCCACACCACATGCAGTCTCAGGAAGGTAAACAGTATCAGATGAGACTCCAGCCATTCTTTACTGCCACTTTTCATTGTCCTCCCATCTGGGAAGCGTCTAAAGTCCATCCGAAGATGCACCTCCAGATTCAAGAACAGTTTTTACCCAAGTGCAATTAGACTCATGAATATTTTGTCTCTGATGTCCTAGGTATGATGTTAAACTGCATCTGGCCCTGCAAGCTGTCCTCCAACTTGCTGGGAAATCATGGGGGTTGGTGGCAGGATTAGCACTCCAGCCACCATAACAAAACTTCACACAGCTCTAAGATGACAGAAAGGATTCCTTTTTGCTCTCTGCGGGAGTAGCTTTACTGCAGCCACCCATAGAAAGGCTGCTCACATCATGAAGGGAATTTGGGAAAAGCTCTCGGGAGCCCCATACCTGGAAGAGTTGAAACCGTCAGAGAGCCAATGGAGTCAGGTCTGTTGGGGATCAGAACTGGTGTGGTGCCTAGGCGTCGCCCGCTACACGGCAGCACCTGGGTCCCAATTTGAGGCAGCCCATCTGGGTAGGTGTGTGGAATGTCTTTTCTCTCTGGCATGATGATCATCTTCCTCTGCTGTCGGAGGAGCTGCGTAAACTCCGCATTTCAGTGGCGCCACTCTCTGAGGTGCACAGACCTGGGATTGGCCAGATCTCTGCAGGTGGAAACACCTTTTATTGGTCTGGTCACTCTGATGGCTGTCATTCTCGGGGAGTAGCTGTTGCTGTAGCAGATTGCCTTCTTTCGATGGTGTCCGATGTCACTCCTTTCATTGAGCATATTATGACACTCAGATTACGACACTCCCTGTGTGCCTTGTCTGTTGTCTTGGTGTATGCTCTAACCACAGCGTGTGATGTTTCGGTAAGGGAGACATTGTATTCGCAGCTTCGTACAGTGGTTGATGGGTGCCCATGAGGTGACACTCCTCTGGTCATGGGTGACTTCAATGCAACCACTGGCACTGACAAGGCTGACCATGAGGATTGTCTCGGTCCCCATGGGTCTGGTGACCATGGTGAAAGTAGCTCCATGTTCCTTGACTTTGCAAATGGTCAGGGTCAGCGGATTGCTGTAACCTGGTTACAGCACCCTGAGCTGCATCGTTGGACTTGGTACTCCAATACTGGTGGAACAGTGAAGGAGATCAATCACATCCTCATGGTCAGATGCTGGAGGCTCTTGCAAAACTGCAGGATCTACAGAAGTGCCCAGTTTGTGAATTCTGACCACAGACTTCTTGTTGCTACTCTGAAGATCCAGCTTAGGTCCACTAGGTTATCACCTATTAGGAAAATGAGCCTGGACTTGGCCTGACTCCAAGACCAAGCTATTTCTAACGAGTTTGCACGCAGTTTGTGTGAGGAACTTGTGGATTTGGGTGCGACTGCTGATCCTAATGTGAAGTGCAAGACCTTCCATGACTAGACCCTGAAGGTTGCTGAGGGTTGTGTTTTTGTTACTGCTGTTTCCAGAAGGAGGTGTTTCATCTCGCAGGGGACCCTGGATATCATCGAGAGGAGTCACAGCGCATGGCTTGATGGCAACTCTGGTCTGTACCGGTAACTGAGAAGGATGGCTGCATGGGCTCTGAGGGCAGATAAAGAGGCATTTGTTAGAGGAATCTTTGAGCAAATGACACACTATCTGTGGTCTAGCAACTCACACCCTGCTTACAGAGGAATCGAAGCATTATGCACATCCAAATCTGTTCCTCGGAGAGTCACAGTCAGGGTGGCTGACGGAATGGTCCTTACGGATGACACTGCAGTTGTGACCCTCTGGGCTGGCTATTTTGAGCAGTTGTTCATAGCTGATCCTCAGGCTAGAATGTTGGATATCTCTGAGTCCACGGTTCTTGAGGCTGATCCTCCAATTAGCTGTGAACCACCCAGTCTCACTGAGTTTGCACAGGTGGTGAACCAGCTGAGGGTAGGCAAGGCTGCAGGGATCTGTGGTATCCAAGGTGAACTTCTCCAGGCTGGTGGTAAGGCTGTCCTCCTGGCATTGCAAGCAATCTTTACTTCCATTTGGAAAACTGGGATCATCCCATCCTACTGGAAAACGGGACTTGTCATCCCTATATGGAAAGGGAAGGGCGATCGCCTGGATTGTGACAACTACAGGGGGAATACACTGCTTTCGGTGCCGGGTAAGGTCCTTGCAAGGGTCATCCTCAATAGGATCCATGATCACTTGCTCACCTACAAGCGACTGTAGCAGTCTGGTTTACACTTAAGAAGTCTACCATATATGCATCCTGGCACTGAGGGTTCTCATGGAGCACAAACGCGAATGCCGGCTCAATTCTTTTGCAGCCTTTTTCGATTTTCATAAGGTGTTCGACTCAGTTGATCGAGCTGCCCTGTTGGACATCCTGAGGATTCGTGGGATCCCCTCAAGGTTGCTGGATACTGTATTATGACCGGCCTGTGAGGGAGCGTCAGTTACAGCACTATGGCCATGTTGTGCGATTCCCCGAGGGTGATCCAGCTCGCAGGACCCTCATTGTTGGTTCCTAAGTGGCTGGACCAGGCCAAGGGGTCGCCCATGTAATACATGGCTGCGGTGAATTGAAGGTAATTTCCGGAGGGTGGAACTAGACCACGTGTTTGCCCTGGGGGTTGCCAACTGGGATCCTGAGCTGTTTCGTCATGTGGTGGATGCATGCTCCCTAACTTGACTTGACTTGACTTGTCTGTGGAGGCACATGCAAGTAAGAATTACTTGTACTTGTACACATGACAATAAAGAATTGAATTGAATTGAATAGACTTTTAATTCTCTTTTATGAAGGTTGATGCTGTGTATTTGCACTGAAGAATGTTTTTATTTTTATATTAATTTATATAAGCCTACCTGTTGTCACTTCTCAGGATTAGAAACCAGAGTGCAGTAAAAACTCAAGCATGATTCACTCCCTGTGTAAAGAAAATTCAAAATATCATACCTTATAGCCTATTTATTTCTTAATAGTTTAACACAGTATGTTTGGTGCTGCTTGAAAATATACAAATGGACATACTCAAAAGGAATGAGCTTTAACAGATGGGTAGGATGTTTTTTGCTCATGATGATGAATGGCTTTTGAGCCAATTTAATTACTTCAGTTTTTCTGAAGTAATCATGGTAATTGACAGTATTCACACCAATAATTGTACCTAGCGAGATTGAAGCTGTTTATGTTAGGCTAAGATGAGACCTATTAATGTCATGACTTGGTGGCCTGGGTCACCCAAAGATTAATTTATTTTTATTAACTTGCTGAGGGTATTATATGTGATGTTTGGCTTGTTGATAAAGTAACTGGCTGAACCCACAGTTTATCATATGGCCTATACTATTAATTTTGCTAGCAATCATGCCGTTACATGTGCCAGGTGATAGGGGCTACCCACTCAGGTATATTATGCCTTTATCCAACCTTGTGCTTCAATGATGAGCAGAGTGCACCATTGCACTCTTCAAATTCAGGCAAGATGTAGGTGGCAGTGTCTTGATACATCAGGAGGGAGGCTACTGCACTAGGTCTGCAAAATCTTGATTGCATGCAAACAAGGTTTATTAGCATAGTTCATATATAACTGCTTCAGAGTAGCAACCAGACAATGTTCCAGGTGCATTCACTTATGCAAATTTAAAAAATGATAGTGATTTTTAAAGAGTAACTTGCACATACATGTGTGTAAAATCGTTTTTTTGTCATATACGTATTTGCATACTTTCTTCCAATCAGCAAATTGTTATAAGGCACAACTACATTCAACATGGTACATTATACTTTTCCATTATAGGACTGGTTGGCACTAATTTAACTATATAATATACTACTATATAACTATATAATTCTGCCTCAAGTATTAAGGTAATTTACTCAAAAATAAATATAATTTAAAGGAATATTCCACCATAAAACTGTATTTTTTAATAACCATGTTTCTGATAGAATGGGAGCATTTGGTCCCCAGTGCTGGACAACAGCAAGCAATATCCAAAATGTCTATTAAAAAGTCTCACATGAAATGGCCATCCTCCGGTCTCTCCACATATGTTCTATGGGGTTTAAGTCTGGGATTTTAGTAAGCCACTCAGGCATAGTCAGAGAATTTTCCAAGCCAATCCAGTATTGTCTTGGCTGTATGCTTTACGTCATTGCCATTTCAAAAATGGAACAATCACCCTAGTCTGTGATTGCATGCGTTCTGCAGTAAGTTTTCTGTAAGAACCTCTCTGTATTTGGGTACATTCATCCTTCTCTCAATTCTGACCAGGCTGCCTGAACCTCCATTGAGGACCACACATAGTGTGGTGCTTTACCATAGAGATATTATTAGACATGTGATGAGCAGTGCCTGGATTTCGCAAGAGTTCTATTTTTGTGTTATTAGACCAGAGAACCATTTTCCTCATGCGTGTCATATGCCTTTCACTCAAATGTGGCTTCCATCGAGCAACTTTACCATAAATTCCTAATTAATGTAACACTTTTGAGATGGCCATCCTTCCAACAGGTTCTCTTATCTCAGTAGAGGACTTCTGATGCTCTGTTCGAGTGAACAAAAGGTTCTTGGTTACCTTCTTTACCAATGCTTTTCTTTCCTGGTTACACAGCTTGGCCAGATGGTCAACTCTTGGAAGAGTCCTGGTGGTTCTAGACTTCTTTCATTTCACAATTATTGTGGTCACTGTGCTCCTAGGAATACATAAAAAGATTTTGAAATGGTTTAATACCCTTACTTTGCTCTGTTCCTCAACAGTTCTATTACAGATGTCTACAGAGAGTTCTTTAGAGTTAACTGTTTTTTTTATCCTAATATGCAGTTGTGTTGCCTTGTGCAATGGAACCGTTACCAGTTTCAGATTCAAGGAACCTGGTACTATAACCATATGACCAGGGGATGGTACAATTGAGAAACGGATAACAATGACTGTTAAAAGAAAAAATGCAGAATTTTGGTTTAATCCAGAGGTGCCAATTACTTTTACAGTAATGTGTTGCTAATACATACTGTATAGAATGCAAGAACATTAACTATATATATATATATATATATATATATATATATATATTGTGGGGAACAGCCCGGACATAGACAGGTAGACATTGTTTGAATCACCACACACGTTTATTTACAAGCTCTATTTACAATAAAGTGTAGCATGCACACCCCAGTGCCTCAGCACCAAACACCCCTAGTCCAGGCCTCTCTCTCAAATGCCTCTTCTCTTGACCACCTCCACTCCTTTCCTCTCCTCCAGGCTTCATCCTCTTCCACCCAACTCCAGCTATCGAATGGAAGGAGGCAGCCCCTTTTATACCCACCCGGATGTGCTCCAGGTGCCTCCCAATGAATGCCTGTGCACCTGGAAGCACTCTGGGTGTCCCTGGTCTTCTTCCCCCCAGCACTTCCGGGTGTGCCGGAAGTGCTGAGGGCCAGGGCTCCTCAGGCATCGGGGTGCCCCCTGGTGGTGACCACGGGCCCCTATATGGTTGAGCTTCCAAACTCCTTTCCCATGGTCCTCATAGCCACTAGGGCAGTCACCCCCTCATGGTCTGGAGGAGGCGTACATCCCTCCTCCAGTCCTTCCAGGTGTCCCGGCTGGATACCACCCCCAGCCGCTTGCCACAATATATATATATGTTCAGATTAATGCAATGCATACTACTGTTGCTATTGTGTATATTTAGATATTTATTGATCTTTTTAGAGTCATGGATTTATTGTTTCTTGAGTTTTTATCTTCTTTTTAAGTTTTGGAATTTAGTAAGTAATGATTTCACTACATATTGTACTGTATATACTTGTATGTGACAAAATTTTATTTGATTTGATACGCAAACCATGCATTTTATTTATGAAACATAATTATCATATATATAATGACTCACAAACTGTATATTATACTTCAAAAAACAAGTAAAATCTGATTAGATTTTTCTAATAATACTATTTGTATTGCATTGTTGTGAATTTTGTCAAGAAATGTAGCAGCACATGTTCTTTAAAGTGTTTCATAGAATAAAGGTTTCATGAAGAAGACAGCAGGTCTGATCTATTGATGCTTGAGAATCACAACAATTAAGATTTTACAAAAGCTTTATAAATCTGCTCAGACTTTCTTTTGCTTTTCTAACAGTACATTATCTCTGGATCGCTCTCTGTTGCTGCTACAAAAAAACCTACTCCTTGTTTGGTGAGTGTAAGATTTCTTGCAAAGCTGTTTAATTTTAATTTTTTGTTCTCCTCATTCTTCCAATGCACTTAATTTTTGGTATTTTTTTATTTCATTTATTGTTTTGATACTGTGCCATAGTATTACAGTGGTTAGTCTAGCAGATAAACTAGGTTCAAAATGTTAGCCCCTGCGTGTGCAGAGTTTGTTAACTCTTGACATGTCTGCATGGGTTTTCTTGATTATTCCAAAAGCATGGGTGTGTAAGAGTTACCATGTAATGTACTATTGCTCCATATCATTGGCTTCTACTTTCTCGATAATGCTCTCCATGTAGGCTCTACACTCTTAAAAATAAAAGTGCCAGAGCAGTTCTACAGAGTGATGCCACAAGAAGGTTAAAGAAAGAACCTTTATTTATTTAGGTCCATAACAGGTAATGTAATGGGTAGAAGATAACAGTTTTATGAAATATGAATATGTTCCTAATTTTAAAAGGACTTTTACTGCATGTAACTACACAGGCTAAGTTCAGGTTTTCTTGATCTGTTAATATAATGCTATGGATAGTCTACTACACATTAAACATTTCTGCTTTGTCCACTTACAGTATTAAGGACCTTTTCCAAGCTGAAAGAATGAATTTAATATTCAGAGAACTTTTTCCTGATTAAAATGATTGTTGGTCAAGAGTGTAGGACCCCAACGACTCAGAATTAAACTAATCAATGTGAATCATACTGTGGTACAACAGATGGATCTCTCTCATGGCGTTAAGTAAATTGAATCAGTACAATAGTTGAAATCCAGACCACCATCTGTATAAAGTTTATTTTGTGCATTTTAGGTAAACTAGTAAACTTGTTGGAATGTGGTAGCAGCCTTCCACATAATGCTGTGGAAATTAAGGTGCTTTTACTAAGAGGGCAAATATAAATATTGTGGTTAAAATGAAGTACTTTGGGTCCCAGAAGAAGTACTTGGGCACTAACCTTTTCATCCCTTTATAATATAGCCCCACAAATAAAACAAAAAGGAGTGATATGTGTGCTTCTGTAATATATAATAGCAAACAAATATGCCAGTTCTTTCTGGCAAATGTTTACAAAGGTATTCGGAGCTCTTTTATTTGGCTCAGTTGAGTCAAAACTGACTGCCTCTCTCCACCAGCAGAGGGTTTAAGACCAGAAGACTGGAAGAGGAGGAGTCAATTACCCTCAGTGGGTGTCTGCATTGGAAAAGAAGAGGAGAAGTTTAGCACGAGCACTCCCTCTCTGTTTATGATGAACCCCGAGGGTGATCCACAGACATACATATGTGACTATATATAAATTTACTATACATAGTTTAGTAACTGTTGTTTTAAAGAAAAATAATGTCCATTGGTGTGAAAATAACAACAAAGCAACTGCCATATAGTAAAATGAGCATGATCGTCAGACTTCTGCCGGTAATGCATGTTCTCATAAGAAGGATCTCGCTCTGTATTGTCTCCTTAGTCAAAGACGCCTGCATACAGATGGCCCTCCTTTTAATGCCCGGGACCATAAGGGGTAGGGTCATTTGCCATCACTGGGAGTTTTCTCCAGGCTGTGGAGGAAGAACATGACAAGGCTGTCAGTGGCAGTGGCCTGTCTTGGCCCAGGGTGGTACTACATACCTGGGAAGAGCTTGGATGGTGATCCTCAGACTCATATGCATGAATATATATATATATATATATAGAATAAGGCAGTGGTTATCAAACTGTGGGGAGGGCACACTAGGGGGGCTCGATATAACAAAAAGGGGGGTGGAAAGATGTGAAAAAAAGAAAACAAGAATCAAAAATATGAAAAATACATCTATTGAAACCAAAACAAATTAACTTAAACTACATTCTGGTACTAGAAAAATAAATATAGAGTTATTTAAATGCCGATAAAAGTTAAGTAGGTATAATAAAATATGCATCTATGATATATCATTAGGGCAGCACAGTGGCGCAGTGGGTAGCGCTGCTGCCTCGCAGTTGGGAGATCTGGGGACCTGGGTTCGCTTCCCGGGTCCTCCCTGCGTGGAGTT
Organism: Erpetoichthys calabaricus; assembly: GCF_900747795.2. Lineage (NCBI taxonomy): Eukaryota > Metazoa > Chordata > Cladistia > Polypteriformes > Polypteridae > Erpetoichthys > Erpetoichthys calabaricus. The sequence goes on from NC_041395.2 coordinate 85,606,318, forward strand.
TGCATGTTCTCCCCGTGTTTACGTGGGTTTCCTTCGGGCGCTCCGGTTTCCTCCCACAGTCCAAAGACAGGCAGGTTAGGTGGATTGGCGATTCTAAATTGGCCCTAGTGTGTGCTTGGTGTGTGGGTGTGTTTGTGTGTGTCCTGCGGTGGGCTGGCACCCTGCCCGGGATTGGTTCCTGCCTTGTGCCCTGTGTTGGCTGGGATTGGCTCCAGCAGACCCCCGTGACCCTGTAGTTAGGAATATAGCGGGTTGGAGAATGGATGGATGGATATATCATTAATTAAAAAAGAACAAATTGGTATTAGTGGGCTCCTTTCAAAAAAATGTTAGGGGGGCGCGATTAAAACTGTTATGAAACCTCGGGTCGCAAATACTTAAAGGTTGAGAAACGCTGGAATAAGGGAAGGAGAACATGAGAGGTAGCAGTGGTTTGGTGAAACTAGACCATGTCTCCTGTTGCAGTGGTGTCTATTTGGGGTTATGCACAATTTTATTATTTGTTTTTATATCTTCTGTCATAAAAAAAAAATTATAACATGACCTCTCACCTAGACCTTAAAATTTGATTAAAAAATTACAGAAAAGCTGTTAACAACAACAATATTTATTTATATAGCACATTTTCATACAAATGATGCAGCTCAAAGTGCTTTACAGGATGAAGAAAGAGAAAAAAGGCAAAATATAAAAAATAAAATTAGGCAATACTAATTAACATAGAATAAACGTAAGGTCTGATGGACAGGGAGGACAGAAAAAACAAAAAAAACTCCAGATTGTTGGAGAAAAAAACAAAATCTGCAGGGGTTCCGAGGCCAGGAGACTGCCCAGCCCCTGTAGGCATTCTATCTAACATAAATTATCTCAACCAGTCCTCATGGTTTTCAGGTTTCACATGGAAGAACTTGATGATGATCGTCATGTAGATTTCTGGCCTTTAATCCAACAATGTAGGGACATCGCAGTACTTTGATCAGGTGCTGGTGGCGCAGATCGCCACCACAGAAAATTGGAAAAAGAACAGCAGAGAAAGTAGGGGTTAGTACGGATTTCAGAGCCACCATGAATGATAATGATAATTAAATGCATTTAAAAATAATATTAAAATGATCAAACTCACTTATTAATTTTCTAGATAAGGTCAGATGTTATCCTTGCCATCTGGCCTTACCATCAGACTCATCTTTAGAGACTTACAATACGATATACTGCATGTATTGTATACGTTTCTACTAATTATATACAGGTGGAATCCCATTATAATGAAACTCAAGGGACCATAAAAATATTTCGTTAAAACGTACATTTCATTATAATGAATATCGGGAAAATGCGTATACTATTGTGACCAGGGCCACTGATGAATCTCCATGTTTAATGGCAGTGGCGCAAGGACATCTCTGTAGCTGCTCAGCCACGTCTGGTAAATAGTAAACCAAGAGCAAATCAATTGGTTGTCCTCTGCAGGATCAGGGTTACCGCGTAACATGCTTGTCGCAAAATGTTAAACATTTAACACCGAGTTTTGATCTGCTCTTCCTCACACTCTCCTTGATCTGTCTTCTCCAGACTGTGTCTGCCACAGATGTGATTCCAATCCGCTGGGGTTCTTCTAATCTGAAGTTGGGAGTTAAAACAGGACAATTGCCCATGCCGCAGCTCCTAAGAGCTCCTATTTTAAATGAAGTCTTGACACTGTACATGCTTTCTCTATACAGTAATAAAGTACCTGTATTTTCCTTGGAAACCTGGACTCACCTTCCTGTCTCTTGTGTGACTCTGTTACCCAAAGTTTACAATACCTGTTTAGAAGAACAGCAGTTCTTAAACTGCAAAAAATATTTTATTTGAAAATGAGACATTAGATGTTACTTTTTGTATAGAATTACAGGTATGAAAATACAGAATGAAAATGAAACGTTAGATGCAATTTTTTTAATAGAAATACAGGTATAAGAATACAGAATGAAAACGAGATTTTAGATGTGTTTTTTAATAGACATACAGGTATGAATGCAGAATGAAAACGAGATGTTAGATGTAATTTTTTAATAGAAATACAGGTACGAACATAGAATGAAAACGAGATGTTAGATGTAATTTTTTAATAGAAATACAGTTATTAATACAGAATAAAGACGAGACGTTAAATGTCGCATTTTTAAACGGAAATATGAAAATTAAGAATGAAAACGAGTTGTTAGATGGAGATGAAGGCTGATGCCGAAATGCTTTTGCTACGTCATTTTTCTTGATTGTTAAATTTTCTTTCAGTGTTAACTGACGCCGTTTCTCAATTTTTTTTTGTTCATCTTAAAGAAGACTTTGAGAAGTGCTATGAAACACGACACGACTACCCACCCGGACAATCAGTGGAGCACTGACTAACAATTTGGCAATGTGTATGATGTCGCGCCTACATGCTCACTAAGACTGCCCGAAACAGAAAATTTTGCAACAGAACGTCTTTCTCTTTGAGACAACCTGTTGCAATGTTCCCAAGACTCGGCACAGAAATTGTAGGAGCAACATTAAGTATTTTTTGAATCGCATTTTTATCTTTGGTGGCCATTTTTGGTTGAAAAAACGTTCATTATACTGAGATTTATATTTCATTAAAACTAGATTCACTTAACATGATGTTCTATGAACATTTGTCTAGGCCTACGAAAAATATTCGTTATTCTGAAAATTTTGTTACTTCAGTATTTGCTAAAATGGGATTTAACCTGGATGCATGCTATGTGCGCTTATATTAATTTATTTTGTGTTGCTTATTCATTATCATTCTTACCTAGTTTAATTTGTTGTACCTTTCTTGTTACTGTTTCTTTGACATCATGAAAAGCACTTAGAGCTACATCCTCGGTATAAAAATATTTTACAAATAAAGTCATTGTAGTTGTAGAATACTTCTTGTACCATTTGAAGATATCATGCTTTTCCAATAACGATTACTCTGCCTAGTTTATTATCTATTCCATCATATGTTACTCTTGATATTCGTAGGGTGATGCATACACTCACTATACACTGTGTTTAAATTCCATCATTCTCTTCTGCAGTAGAAAATCTGCTGATGTTTGAGGACACATGGAGGTGAAAGTTAGCAATCTGAACAATGGTAAAAATGTGTACTAGAAAAGTGTATTTTTTAATTTGTTTAATGTTTAATTCTTTCAGGAACAAAAGTACAGAGCTTCTGTTAAAAGAGTATTAGTGTTGTGTAATGCAGCAATGCAACTGACTGCCGCCACATGCTCAGGTTATATGGCAGGAAGAGGCTTAGAATCACAATTTTGTTTAGTATTTTTACAGAAGTCATCAGATTAAGGATTATTTAAGGAAAACAGTATTTAAGTGTTAAAGAATTATTTCTTAAATAACCAACTTTCTTTTCTGTGTAAGTTAAAATTACATGCCTTGCACAGGGCCCCAGTCAATTGAAGGGTCAATTCCTGAACACAAACATACTCACGCTCATGCAATGTTCAGTTTGAAAGAGTCAATTAACTCTACTGTATAACTTTGGATATGTGGGAATAAACTAGATTATGCACAGGAACACCCTCTCAAATCAGGGAGAACAAGTTGGCAGCATTTCCAATTCTTTAGGTTAATCTTAAAGTTGCTGTTTCCATCATTATGTGGAAAGACGTATAAGAGAAAAATGGCAAAACAATTAACTTTATTAAATACTGTATCTAATTTGTTGTTCTTAAATACACACATTTAAGATATGTTGACCCAACTGAAAAAGAACAAGAAGGGGTATTCAATTGAATTTAAGCAAAGTGCTCTTTTAACAACACAAATTGGCTACATAAGTTGCTGGAGGGAAAGACAATCAAAAACTGTGTTAAAAATGGCTGTTTTACATGTTTGCAGATGAAAGGAGCTTTATCCATGAATATCATCAGTGCAATTTTCACGATCCTGGGAATATGCATGTACTCATTGGACATACCATTTTATTATGGCATACTGGCATGTGATGATTCAAACTGTGCACCAGCATTGATACAGGTAATTTGTTGATACTTGTTAGCTTTGTTTATTTATTAATTCATTTTAATGAATAACTTGGTAATGTGGCTAATCTTGATAGAGTAGGATTTGGAGTTAGATGGTAAAAGAATTTTAAAAAATGGCATCAAAAATTTCTAAGTGAAGGACATTAATAATTACAAAAAATAATAATAAACTTATAAATAACAAAGTTTTTTTCTGAAAATTAGATATATGAAATATGGAAAAAATAAAGATATATTCTAGCATCTCCATGCTGTACATTCTCAGACAAGCCAAGAATGTAATCTCTTTAACATGCCATTCTCCTGCCCTTGGCCACCTCCTAGTAGACCATACCTAGTTATCTCCAGTGGTAGACATCTAGGAAGTATCCCTATGTGGCATTAACAAACTTATTTAACTCCTATGAACCAAAGGAGCAAAAGCTCTACCATAAAATTCAATGTAATTTCTAAGTCTGTCAACCTTTAAAGAGTATTGTACTGCCAAGTACCCTATTGGAAATGACACATTTAGCTGCACATTTGTCATCATGTATTTCTGTCTGTCTGACCACATTAAACATTTGGTTTCCAATTAGCCAGTTTCAGTGAAATTTGAAAATGATGCCTGACGTTACGTTCATAATAGCATAAGAGCACGTATGATCTGTTTTGTGGTCGAATTGTATTTGGAAATATTCTGTGCACTCCCCGATGCAGTTTAATTTGCGTTTTATTTTCAGGCAAAAAAGTACAGCTTATTCTTTAACTGTAGACCAAGTTACAAATCAACAGCCCAAAAGCCCGATCGGAAACTGATATGAATATATTGAACTGGAAAGGCGAGACATCACAAGGGGGAACTCCGAAATTTTGCCATGCATGGCATGTGGCGTTCTGCTTATCACGTAGTGGGACCCCCACATTTTAAGTAAAGGCTGCTCAAAATGTTGTACCATTGGATTGGGCAACCCCCTAATGCCCATATTTAAAGCCAGTGCTACAAAGCGGAGCATGATCTTGGATCTTAGTTACTTCTAGTAGAAGTGACCCGACATGCTTTTGAATAATAGCAGACCTTCTAATCAAGGCAGAGCAAACTACTGCATCCGTCCATTTTCTTAACCCGCGTATCTAGTACAAGGTCGCGGGGAAGCTGAGGCCAATCCCGGCAATCACCGGACACAAGGCAAGAACAATCCATGGAAGGGACGCCAGACCATCTAATCAAATGTAACGTTATATCTCTGACCTGGGGTACTCAATTTGTCATGAAGTTTAGTGATGAACAAAGTAATTTGTACAAAATTGAATGTGCATAGCAACTTAGCAACTTGTTGTTTCACTTCACAAAAAAACATGCAAAACAAAGTGTTTGCCTCCATTTAAATTTGCCATTAAAACAAGAAGAAAAGTGTTTAGTTTTATCTGGAAGGATTTACTATTATGATCTGCAATAGGGAAAAATCACCTGACTCATTTCTTGTTATATGTAAACAGTTTGTTGGGATGCCAGTTGTGTTCTAGTAGTATGATCCCCACTTTGCATTAATGAAGACAACATTGACAATCACAGTTCTAAAGAGGCATCAGAGATAGAAAAAAAACCTCAAAGCTCTACAGTGAATGGAACATGCATTTCTTCAGTTTCTTCTGTAGGAATCAAAAGACAAGAGATGGCAGTTGCAAGGCTTTCCATGTAGCAAGATTTTCCTTTGCAAAAAACACATTAATAAGCAAGATGGTACATTTTAGTGTGTCTTTGTGTGGAAAATATTCAGCATGTCACATTTACATGGTGTTGTGAATGAAAGGCATAAATGAACACAGGTAAAGTGTGAATGAAGCTTTAGGGAGCAGTTTTCCTTGTTTTACATCACCAAAAAACCTAAAACCTCCAAAAAAATCTTTCTAGTGAGCTTTGTCTTTCATAAATGCAAATTACTTATGGAAGGAGATTTAGTGTCAGTTTTAAGAAACTGTAAGCTACTTGAAACTATGCTGTTTCGCTCATCACTATCCATCCCATTTACTGTATCTAGGGCAGGTTTAAAGGGTATCATTTCATTCTCTCACATTTCACTTTTCTTCTATCCTGTCACCTTTTGCCTGTGTTCTTCCACTACTTATAGCATCTCCAGTTTTCTTATAATGCCACCTCTAACTCAGCATTTCACACTCATATCTGCTTTTATCTCAGAAATCTCTTTGTACAACTGTAGGTTTCTCCTGTTTTCAGACACACATTCTCCATTGCTTCCCTCTTAAATATTCACACATGGTGCTTTAGCAACCACAAACCTTATTTGATCTTGGTTCCTAAATACATGACTTTGTAAAATGGTATTTAAAAACATGCATTTGAGTATTCTCCTTCAAATATTTTTATGACAAAATTTATATTGAAGTTGGTAGAAGAGATGCAGGATTTTTAGAACTGAATATTCAATAACTTTGTCCAAACTGTCAAAAAGAGAAAGAGAAAAAGAAACAACGAAATAGGAACTGGATTCATGCTCACTGGAACCCCACCTGCTCACTCATTTTACCACCTCTTACGATGGCTTTGAAGATCTGGTGCTGGAAATTAAATTGGAAGACAATACCTGGGTATGCTAAGGATAGGAGTAAAACCCAAACAGCGAGCAAGAAGATTAAGATGGACAATGGTGATAAGGATCACATGACACCTATCCCTTTGCTAAATGGTTGTTAATGGTATAGTTAATAATGTCAGGGCTGGAAGACTCATTAATCCTTGCAGCTGCCACTTCATGAAAAATAAGATTGAGGAGAGATGTTTGCCATTGGTGAAAAGGAGAATCAGTGGATTTTCAGCAAAAGGCTAGAATCAACTTGTCAACAATTCTGTGTACAGAAAATAACTTCATGGATGTTACAATACGATTAATTTTTGTATAGCCCAAAATCACACAAGAAGTGCTGCAATGGGCTTGAACAGGCCCTGCCTTTTGACAGCCCCCTAGCCTTGACTCTCTAAGAACACAAGGAAAAATTCACAAAAAAAAACCACAATATAATTTAATAGTGCAATAGAAATATTACAAGTACAGAGCAGAATTCAACAGTCGATGATATTACATAGTATGATTTGGATTTGTTCAAAGTCCTGGAGACCTCGGCCATCAAGTTGCCTCCCCCTATTGGCCATTTCACAGCTGAGTCAGCACTGGGATAGCCAATCCGATGAAAAGACCCTTCTACCCGATGATTCCTGCAATCCTTCATCAGAGATGACTTTACCTTGACCTGGCAGTAGGGAGTACTGAGAAGAGAAACAGAATAGGTGAGGGTTAGTAACAAATTATAACTATCATGTAACTAATGTTTTAGTGCTTTTCCCCTTGGGATTAATAAAGTATCTATCTATCTATCTATCTATCTATCTATCTATCTATCTATCTATCTATCTATCTATCTATCTATCTATCTATCTATCTATCTATCTATCTATCTATCTATCTATCTATCTATCTATCTATCTATCTAACGAATAACAACAGAGATGCAGAATGTACAATTAATCAGCAGCTAAACTGAAGTAGTGAGTCTTCAGCAATTGGTAGCAATTTCTCGGATGGGTTTTCTCTGTCCAAATATTTATGGACCTAACTGTATGTGTTCATATTTTTTTGTTCTTGTAATAATTTTTTCGAAGCATTTTGGATTAACTGGAAGTTGTATAAAGAATAGTTTGAATATCCAGTGAACACCAAATTGCAGTAGGCAATCCTACTAGAAATTTCTTAATTTCTTAGAATCCTGCTTATTTAGAAAACACCTTAATTTCCCAACATTTTTAAGATGGAAGAAACATGATTTAGACAACTTTGTAATGTGCACTTTAAATGACATGCTAGAATCTAAGATAACTCCTAGATTGCGGGCTGATTCAGTAAAATGAATGGTGATTCCAACTGAGTCACATGATGACAAAATATTGTTGCTATCAGCATCACTCCCTCCAATAATTATCATCTCTGTTTTATCTATGTTTAAAGACAAGTAGTTCCCAACCATCCACTCCTTTAATTCACTAACACAACTAATTAAAGACAACATCGGAGAAACTTCATTTGGTCTAAAAGAAAGGTATAACTGGGTGTCATCTGCTTATGAGTGAAAATTAACATTATATTTTCTAATGATAGATCCCAGTGGAAGCATGTAAAGTGAAAACAGTAAAGGTCCCAGTATTGAGTCTTGCGGGACACCATATCCCTTTTCTGTACATATTGTAATTGATTTGATAAATAAGAGCTAAACCAGGCAAGGACAGTGTCTAAGTCCAACATTATTTTCTAGCTTGTGCAGCAAAATGGAATGGTCAATGGTGTCAAAAGTGCAGTAAAATGAAATGGTCAATGGTGTCAAATGCTGTTCTTAAGTCTAACAACATAATTACAGTGGAGTTTCCTTCATCAGAGGATATCAGGTCATGCAAACCTGGATTTTGTTGAATTTATAATACAGAAAGATACATTATATTCTAGCTGCATAATTGTAATAGGATGTGATAAAGCACATGACAAAAGATAAAGAGTTGGGGTTACCAACGTGGAAACCCTGTATACTTGAAAAAAAAGCAAGTAAATAAACAGTCTTTTCAGAGGGGAGCTCATAATAGAACTGATCACAATAACAAAAATGGTGATTTATATGGCCGGATGACAGAAAGAGGCAGGTCCAGAGGAACAGAAAGCGGACATGATGTTAGCTGTGGAACAGTCAGACTGCTGGTCTGCAGAGGGAGAAAGAAAGAAAGCATTAGAGGACAGCACCATACCTGGTTTGGCGGGTAATCACAGTTATTTGAGCTCTTAAACTGTCTCCCATGCACACGTGTGTGACAAGGACTATAATGTCATTTCAAACTATTATTGTCTTTTTTCTTTTTTTATAATAACACTTGTGTTTACTTTTTCAATTAATAGACTATCTCTCTATATATAAAAGAAAATCCTGGAATGGAAAGCAAATGCAAGGCTACGATACGTGATAATCTCGAAAGACATTTTAAAGACACGCGAGACCAAGGAGACTTGCCACGGTGCGTCTCGCGGGGACTGTAAACATGAGACTAGGTGCCAAGAGATTGTCCCAGAGCCGTAGCAAAAAGGGCAGTGGCTATACAGGCTTTAAAAAGATCGAAGGGCAGCGCGACAGCAGCTACCCCAACCCAACGCGAGCAGTATTATACATCCTGCAAGAAAGAATTCAACCACGCCCGGGGCCAGTAATCAAAGACAGGTATTGCTTTTACAACATCATGTGAGATCATCATTTAAAACAAGTCAACAGACCTCTAAGCTAGCAGTTGTTTGATTGCTTTTGGCAGGCAAGCATCATGTGCTCTGAGCTCTTAAAACAATGACAGGCAGAAGAGGTAGCTAGCAAGCAGCAAAAAGACAGCAAATGATCCAAAGGCATATCCTTAGCGTACGTTCAGCCGCAACACCCTTCACAACATGAGCAGTATTATACGTCTGGGAAGAAAGAGATGTAACCTCGCGCGGGGCAGGAAATAAAGAAACAAGTATTGTTTTTACAAAAGTTTTTAAAGTAAAAGTGAAAATAATGCATATGTAACAATTCACAAGAAAATAACAATCTCTTTAAATTGTAGATTGCCTGCCTAAGGTAAAGTCATCCCTGATGAATGGGGACGTAGGAATGAAAGGTCCTTTCATCGGATTAGCGCTATTTCAGATGTGGAATGACAAAATGGGGGAGGCAGCTTGATGAATGAGGTCTCCAGGACTTAAAACAAATCCAAATCATATTATGTGATATCATCTAATGTGAAATTCTACTCCGTACTTCTAGAATTTTTATTTTTATACTGTATTGAGGATTTATTCTGTTCTATGTATTGTACTGTATTGTATTGACCCCTTCTTTTTGACACCCACTGCATGCCCAACCTGCCTGGAAAGGGGTCTGTCTTTGCACTGCCTTTCCCTAGGTTTCTTCCATTTTTTCCCTACAAGGGTTTTTTTTGGGAGTTTTTTCTGGTCTTCTTAGAGGATCAAGGCTGGGGGGCTGTCAAGAGGCAGGGCCTGTTAAAGCCCATTGCTGCACTTCTTGTGTGATTTTGGGCTATACAAAAAATAAATTGTGTTGTATATCCGGTAAACCAAACACAGGGGTTGGCGAGCGAAGCGAGCTGGGGACGGAGCCCCCTAGTTATTATAAAACTTAAAATAAAACATTAAATGCTTATTTATTTATTGTTTTTATTTATTTTTTGCAGAGTGTTGCTAATGGAATAAAATCTATTCTGCTACTGTTTTCTATTCTGGAGTTCTGTATTGCCTTTTCCCTGTCTATTTATGGATGTAAAGCTGTTTGTCAAATCAAAGATACGGTAAAACTTTTGAACATTTGTTTGTAAAAAACAGGGGTGTTCAACTACAATCCTGGAAGGCTACAGAGGCTTCATGCTTTCCTTTCTGCCACTTTCTAAATAGATGACCCAATACTGCTATTAATTCACTTCTTTTACCCTCATTTTAATTGCTTTGTTTTTAGAACTCTGACTTTTTTATCAGCTAAATAAAAATGAAACATGAAGTGAGCCAATAGATCACAAGCTAAGTTGGGACCTCAACCTTCACCCAATTGTTGTTAATTAAATCCTGTTGAACCAATTCCATTGCCCGTTGCTGCACTCATTCTGCCACAGTAAACATTTCTAAAACTGTTTTCTTTTTTTCTTAAAGCACTGCCAGAGTGTTTTGTGGACCTCTGCAGATCAACATTACAGAGACCTTCACCTTTCTGTTTTTTCATATATTGTATTGTGAACTCTAGTTAGCTGGCTCATGCGTTGGCTCATTTTGTATTTCATTATTGTTTGGTTGTTAAGTAAGAAAAAAAACAAGGGGTCTGAGTCTTAAAGAGCAAGCCAAATAAATGAAGGCAAAAAGTTAATTAGCATCAAAAACTGGTCAATAATTTAAAAAATGGATGGAATGAAAACATGAAGCAACTGAAGCCCTCCGGGATCGGAGTTAGACACCCTTGATGTAAAGAATACTGCAGTCACAATTTAAGTTATAATAGACATTGAAAGTTGCTGTTAGAGTGGTTGCATTGCAGGTAGTCTTAAACTATAATTTATTTGACAGTCAGAATGCCTATGTATAACACCAGCACATGCTCATGCCCTTCTTGTGCTGGTTTCCTCTGGCAACTCTATAGTCATAGATAGACATGCTATCAGGTTTAAGGCCTGTAAACTGGCCATCTATGAATGTCTGCACAATTATGCACTGCAATGGACTGGTGTCACCTCCAGGTCTGGCTCCAAAATATAGTACTAAAGTAAACACTGCAAAGCCATAAGTCATTTTGTGGTTGCTTCTTAAAGCCCAGTACAGCTCAGCTTATTTTTAAAATTAATTAAAGAAGTCTTTAACTCCCTACATCTAATATGTGAGTTAATCAAAAACATGGACCGATAAGTGTTAAGGTGAGAATATATGTGGAACGGGCATTGGCATTAGTATAACCTTAGGTTATGTATCATGTATATTACCTGTTCCTACCTCATCTGCCTGTATGTATATACAGTATATAATGCTAAGGATTGTATATTTGCCACGTGAAAGCTTGTGAACCACAAGGCCTTAGCCTTTGATCTTTCTATTAATCGATGGCTTAGGATGTGAAAAGCGTAATGTGACCCAAGAATTGAAGGTGCAGGCTACCTCAGTAATGGGGTCATTTTCACCTGCCTGACAGGAAAAGAATGACAGCACAGGCACGTAGCATACATGACAGTAAAAGAACAATGACAATTGACGGTGGAATACATTGCGCAAGCCATCTGTTTGTTGACACAAATGCAAGTCATACATTCTGTGTGTAAAAGAAAGTCATAGTTGACCCAAGAATTCGTGGTGAGGGCTATCTCTACTACATATTTTGGCTTTGGGTCCTTCTGACAGCAAGCTGCAGTGTGGCCATGCAGCATAGCGGACGTGAACAAAACAGCAGCACAGTCATACACATTGCTCATTGTTTTCATTGCAAAAACAAGTCATACACACCAAGCAAAAAAGACTTGATGATTCACACCTTTAGGATACGAAAAAGGCTGTGCCACCGTCAGCAGGGTAACCTGGGGGCTGTGTTTCATAAGAAGTGGATGAACCACCTTTCTTCAAGGACCAGAGGTCAGAGCATTACTAGTTTTCATTACATTTGTTTGCATTATTCTGGGTAGCAGCTGGAAGCCAGGAACCTTCTCTGCACAAAACCTGTCACATGAAGGCATGTACTGACAACCACTTACATTTTAACAAAATGCATTTGCACTGTGGAGTAAAATGCCCTGTTTATATCTAAATTAGAGTTTAAGCACTCCGAGACAGCAACTGTGCCCACTGCGCTCCATAAGTCACAGGGCTTAAACACTGCCATTATATGAATTAGCAGAATCTGCATTTAAAATTTCACTTATATTGTTAATGATGCATCTTATCTTCAATGCTTTACGTTTTTGGTAGATCATTACCTATAATGAATAATGTAATATTGTAGAATTGTATCATCAGGTTTTAGCATAAGCCTGGGCCACTTGCCTCTTCTTATAATGTCATTGGATGAGAAATTGCCATTATATAATTCCTTGGCAGCCTTTAAACCTGACTAATCATTTAGCTTTTCTGTGTACTATGATAAAGTTAGGTTTACTTATATAATCATGGCTTACGATAAGTAATGCACACAGAGGTGGGGTATGTACTCATGCATGAATTACAATTACATTTACTGCAATGCATTCTGAATATTGCGTATGGTTAATGTATTTCTTTAATTATTTTCTGTAGCCTGTGGTTATCATTCAGAATCCAGTGAATGCTGCCTTCCAGGTGCCAAACATCCAGACAGTTACTGTCCCTCAACCCCAGAATCCACCTGTTTCATCATCTTGTACTTCACCAAATATAAAATAACAGACAACAAACTTCTTGGAATGCCAGGGCTCTACAAGTAATTCAGTGGCGCATCTGTTGAGTGAAAAGTGGTAAAAAGGATTTTAGAGAAAAACAGTAGAGTCTTCTTAGTGTAGAATGATATTTCTTGAATATTTAATTGGAGGTTTGTTATAAATCAAGTCTGTTAAAAGGAACAAAAATGGCTGTTCTTTTTAAGGAAAATCAATTGCTTTAAAATCAACAAAACTGCAATGATACTATTTATTTACTTTTATTAAGTCTGTTTTCTCTTTTGGTTTTATGTGTTGGAATCTTAATAATAAGAACAAAAACTGTCTGACAACATTGTTAAAATTAGCAGTAAAATTACTAGCTTGCAGCAGCCCACACTTACTGTGCTGTATCACAAAGAAATTTGAAAGAAGGCTAAATCATTTCTGTCAGACAGCAGCCATCCTTGGTTTCCTAAGTTTGATTTGTAGCCACCCACCTGCAGATTTTGATTCCCAAAAGTGAAGAGCAACAGATTTAAGAACTCTTTTACCCCAGAACTGTGAGCTTTTCGATTCTGGCAGTTCTAGAGATTCTAGCGAGTTCTTAGTTATTGCTGTGTATTGTTGAAGTTCATTATTTATTTTAGTACAAGTAGAAATCTTATGGGTGTGTGTACTGATTGTAACAATTGTTATATGTTGTATCTTGGCTTATTTTCTTATATCTGTGTAACAATGTCTTATGTTTTGTAATTTCGTGACTTTAAAAAATCACTTCATTCACGTTTTTTAAATAATTTGTTTATATATAGCGTTATCCTCTACTTATATAGTTAAAAGCTCATAACCACTGTATTTGTGTTACATGTAGACTTAAGAAAGTTGTGCATCACAAAACCTGCAAAAGAAAAATAAAGTATCAATAATTATAAACTATAACCATAAGATAAGGTTTCAAGATCGCCTGAAGCTGACAATCTCAGTCACTTTCCCAATCTGAAATGTCCCATATTAACTTGCTGTACAATACGGTATATTAAGTAAAACAATGCTGTATTAATAAATGAAACTTTGAGTAGTTTGTACAGTGATGGATTTTGTGAAGCTTTATTCTATGCACCTTGGCCTTTCATTCATACTTACTGTTAGAGTTGACTTTACTGAAATGTCCCTCTGAGCCACACCAGGAAGTAGAAAATGTAAGAATGAAAAGGAAACATCGTGAGGTATTTTCTTTTCTTATCTGTGTATTTATATGACAAAACAGAAATGTATATCTATTTTTTTTACTAACTGCATATATTCATATTATGACTACACCAGTGTTTCCCAAGCTCGGTCCTGGGGACCCCCTGTGACTGCAGGTTTTTGTTCCAACCAGATTCATAATCAGTGATAACACCTGAAAACACTGATTTCATTTAATTAGCTAGTATTTTTTTCTTTTATTCTACATTCAGAAAAGCACAGCAGCATGATTTTTACATTTATAAGACATTTAGAAATATTTCTGCTTTTTCTATAGATTTAAATGTTTAACTCTCTTTTGTTGATTTCATTATATTTTGCCCTTTCTCTGTGCAGTTTTTCCCCTTCGTTGTATCTTATTAATGTCAATTAAAAACGAGCAGAGCAGACACCCAGGCAAACAACACTGAATAAGCAAAGGCTGCAAGTACTTCAGCATTAGACCCACTAATTAGTAAATAATGGATTAATTAAACAATTAGAACACCTAGAAAAGTAGAATGAAAATCAAGATGAAAATATTGTTAAAAAGAAAAAAAAATACATTATTCCCATATAACTGCTTGGTACATTTAAAATATATATTATATATATATATATTATATATATACATATATATATATATATATATATATATATATATATATATATATATATATATATATTACCAAACTTAGTTTTCTAATTTCTATATTGTTCCCAAAACACAGAACTTGGGAAGTAACACATCACTTAATAAGCCCAGGAGTCCAATTAAAAGCAAAAGCTGGTTGGAACAAAAACCTGCAGCCACAGGGTGGCCACCGGACCGAGGTTGGAAAACACTGGACTACACATTTCCTAGTTCTCTATATTAAAAGTGCTCTGAATAAATTACCTATTTTTACTTTAGCCACAACAGATAATTTTTCCTTAGTAATGTAAATATTTAAGTATCAAACCGTGTTTGCAAACATGGGTGATATGAAAAGGTATCTGTCAGTAGTCATTATTCATATTGCTTCAGAGCATACAATAAATACATGCATCCAACCCGGTTTGTACAGTTTGGTGTAACTGAAAGCTGAAGCCTATTCCAGAGCACCAGGCACAAAGCAGAGACCAGTTCTGTATGAGCCATCCATCCACACTCACAAAGAGCCAAATTGTAATTGCCAACTTAACCTAACATGCATGGGATGTGGGAAGAAAGCTGAAGTACCTTGAGGAAAGCCCACAGAGACAAGGGAAGAATGTGTAATCTCTCTGAAAAATATTTTCACAGATTTAATAATAGCTCATGTTTATTTTTTAAATTTCAAAGTGATTATATTCGATAATATATGTGAATAAAAACTAATATTCAACATGGGTTAGAAATTTTCTAAACCTGGAAAATTATGTGCTTATTAAAATACATGTTAACAGATCCTGGCAGACAACTAGAAATATAATTATTATCTATTTGTCACAAACAAAAGATAACATTTGTCCAGTATTGAAATATGCAAATAGAATTAAACACGCTGTGTCCCAAAGGTCACATTGTTTAGCAACGTAAGCCTATACAGATCTTATATGTTAATAAAAATATATATACATATATTTTTTTTAATATTTTTAATGTTTTATTTTACATTTGCTGTATATTTTAAGAACAGTAAAACAATTGTGATGGGAACAAGTCATTGAGTCACTTGTCAATCCTATTCTCCTGTCCAAAATAACATCAAGTCCAGATTTGTAGGTTGTTAAATTCCTATTCCTATTACCACACTACTTAGTAATTTAGTCCATATGTCTGTGATTCATTGTGTAAAGAAAACTTTGTATCATTTGAGCAGAATTTGCTCTTACCAAGTTTCCAGCCATGCTCTTCTGTTCCTCTTAGTGAATTTATTTTAAAGTAACAGCTGGAATGCACTTTACAAATTCTTTTCATAATTTTAAACACTTCAATTATGTCACCTCTTGCTTAAACTGAAAAGGTTCAACTCTTTTAATGTCTCCTCATAGTTTTTATTATTTAGTCCCAAAATCAGCCTAGGTGCTCTTCTTTGGACTTTCTCTAGTTCTGCTGTGTCTTTTTTATAATATGGAGAACAAAACTACTCATTATAAAATACAGTGAGGTTTCACTGCAGGTAAGGCTACACATCATGATACATAAGAACATCCCATTAGCTTTCTTTATCACTTTTGCACACTATCTGGATTTAGAAAGTGATATGTCCACTATGGCTCCCAGGTCCATCTCATAAGGAAAGGCAGCTGGAGATAGGCAGGCCTGGTCTCTTCAAATAGAGTGAAGACGACAGTAACATATTTCTTTAGAATGAAGGAACCTGTAAAACAAAGAATTCATAAATTAAGGTGCCAGTTTTGGGACATGTTTTGTTTTGAAAATCTGGTAACAACTGTCATTCTAAAGGTTTTCCTTTAGTGCAGGGAAAATGCTTGGCTAGGAAGTTCTTCAATGGATTGTACACTGGTAGTAGTGACATTACACATGCAAATGGAGGCACTATTCGCCATTATATAGGAGTCATGGAGATAATTACTACTGGAGCATAGATGGGAATGGTAGACTCTGGAGAAAGATGAAAAGGTGAAGTAGGAGTTACCTATTTCAATAGATAGCTTACTATTTCTCACTTTAATAAAGTGTCGTGGGATTGGCTTTGCCTTTTAAGGGGATGCTAGCATGAATCAAGTGGCTCTGTAAGTGGCTACAATCCTGCTCACAGTGCCAATTGCATCCAAAAGAGACACATGTACCTTGGGAATGTGTTTTCAGAATTGCAGCTCATACTTTGAGCCTACACATATCCCTTCGCAATATCAATGGCAGAGGTAGGACAAGAGAAATGTTGCACAGAAAGAAGGATATATTTAACTTGCTTTAAAATACAGCTTTCACTCATAAATACATTACATATTCATTTGTTAGCTGATAGCTAAGCTGTCCAAAATATCTCATCCAAATACCTCTTAAAGGTTGTCAAGGTTGTTTCCACCAATATAGCACATAATTGATTATCTGCTTTTGCAATACATACCTTAACCTTCTTCTGCCAAAATGGAACCCTCCACCTGCTCTTATCACTAACCTTCTTTAATGTCCTATTTTACATTCTTCAGATTGTCATAGGTGCCTGGAAAAATGTGCCTATTTAACTGACTCAACTAAACTCCAGAGAATATTATGTGAAGAAGTTTTTAATTTTTTGTTAATGAAAGTTAATTATGTAGCTGTATTGCTCTGAAATGGCATAGCCTTTCAATTTTTTCTTTAAATACAGTATGTTTTAGACACAAGGCACGTAAAGTATGAGGAAAGTGTTGAAAATGTACTAAATGTACTAAATGTAATATAGTACAGATGCCAATTATTGTATAGTAAAACATTTATTTATATACCAGTCCCCTCCAATGAGTCAGCTCCTTAATATGGGGGAGTGGTTTATATGTCAATGATCCCCCTGACTGATGCCATCAGGAGGTGTGTACACCTGGTAGAGCCATCTATGGTGGTAAGGTCAGAGGTGAGGTCTTGACTAAGACTGACTCCAACCTCAGTCCAACCAAGTGTCCATATGAAGTGGAGCAACTTCATGCTATCTCTTGTTATCCTGCACACAGCTTGCCATGTGGATACCTGACAGGAAGTGAAATGGTGTGACTGAGGATTGCACATCCTCACCACCACTAATATCAACAACTCCACCTTTTCCTTCAAAGCGATGGGTAAAAGATGAATATACCAATCGTTGTTACTTCTTATTAAGAATAGATTTCACTATTAAAGTCTTTTTTCAGCTTATATTTTATTATACATCAAACATTATCATAGTTGATGTTAAGAGAGTTGGCATTCAGGGGTCAGTACTAGGGCTACTGCTATTTGTTATATATAAATAATTTGGATAGGAAAATAAAAAATAAGATGGTTAAGTTTGCTGATAATATAAAGCTAGGTGGATTGCTGGATAATCTAGAATCAGTAAAATCATTACAGAGAAGGGCAGCATACAGGTTTGGGCAGATTTGTGGCAGATGAAATTTAATGCAAATAAATATACAGTATTACATGTAGGAAGTAAAAATGTTAGATATCAATACACAATGGGAGGTCTGAGCCATACACCTTATGAGAAAAATTTAGGAATCATAGTGGACTTGTTACTATCAACCTCCAGACAGTGTTCAGAAACCATTAAGAAGGCTAACAGAATGTTAGGTTATATAGCACGAAGTGTAGAGTACAAGTCCAAGGAGGTTATGCTCAAACTTTATAATGCATTGGTGAGGCCTCATCTGCAGTACTATGTACAGTTTTGGTCTCCAAGCTACAAAAAAAAATGATAAAAACATAAAAAGGAGGTGAGCCTTTTCAGTTTAAGTTGAAGGAGATTGACAGGTGACATGACTGAAGTGTTTAAAATTATGAAGGCAATTAGTACAGTGGATCAAGTGAGTTCAGCAAGAATACAGGAATACAGCTGGAAACTTGTTTAGGGTGAAATAAACACAAACAGGATTTTTTTCTTTACACAGAGAACCATAGACAAAAGGAAAAAGTTACCATGTAGAGTAGTAGACAGCAGGACTTTAGGGAACTTCAAAACTTGATCTTTTGGAAGATCTAAGTGGGTAGGACTGGCGAGGTTTGTTGGGTTGAATGGCTTGTTCCTGTCTAAATTTTTCTAAGGTTCTGATAATTAAATTAATTGCAGATAGTGGTGAAAATGTAAGCACTTTTTACTGAAGTCTTCTAAAACTATAACTTGACTTGCTTGCTTGAATGTAATCATTATAACTTAAGACTTGACTTAAAACTTGAAAGTAAGAACTTCAAGCTAACCTGAGACTTGCATATGCATAGTCCTATCTCTGGCTGGCAGAATACAATAATAACAAAACTCAACAGTAACTAAAATTGTATAAACCAGATAAATATATAAAATAAATAATTAAAAATGCCTAAACTAAATTAAAAAATAATTAAAAGTTTAGGAGCATAGCATTTGAAGGCTCAAGCCCCAAATGTGTTGTACCTGTATTATAGAACCAGAAGAAGATGGTCATCACTGGTGCGAAGAGTTGAGGCACATAACGCTTTATCAAATGGATAATTATTAGGGCCCACGATTTACCGCGGCCCGTGGAATTTAATGCCACGCCACGGAATTTAGGGTTTTGCAGTGGTAAAACGCCCCGCCACAGAATTAACCTAACTGCCGCGGAAAATACCAAATCTGAATGAAATCTCACCATTTGAGGCATATTGATATTAGTATGATTAGTTTTGATTACTTCTTTAAGATTCTTTTTTTAGCCTATTGCATCATCTCATCATCCGTTGGAAGAGTAAACATTAATTTTTTAAGTCGATTTATAGCATTGGTGGTACTTGTAGCAATTTTTAAATCGATTTATTGGCCGTGGTAACAATTTGACCTATCATGTACTTTACAATCAATTAGGCTTATTTAAATTTAGTAAAATTAATCTTTGAGTATGGCCAATAACAATAACAAGCAACGCAATAAAACTGCACTGAATATTGGACCGGAACAGCGAGTTAAAAGAATTTGGACAGGATAAATTCTACACCGAAGGTGGTTTACTGTGGTGCAAGACTTGTAATGAACCTTTTAGATGCCAGACTATAACTGATCATCTGGGGACAAAAAAGCACACAGAGCATGCAAATAAACGACAACATGAGGCCACGAATGACCCCACAAGCAGCAAACAACAAAGTACTATTGCCGGATGCATTGAACGATCAACTGCTGCAACAGCTGCCAAAGATATGTTAGTGATGGAACTGGTTGAAGCATTTATGGCAGCCAATATACCACTGGAGAAAGTTGACAGCCCTACCATGCGTAGTTTTATGCAGAAGAACCTGAAGGGTGGTGGTGGAATACCGCAGGTTAATACACTTAGGGGGTTCTATTCAATAAGGGCGCGCACAAAAAAGCGAGCTTCAAAAGGGCGACCTCAATTGGGCGTAGCAAATAAAGGCGCGCGTAAATAAAGGCGAGCTTCAAAAGGGTGACCTCAACTGGGCGCAGCGAATAAAGGCAAACGCAACAAAATTATTACAGAAAATTTATTAGATAAAGGTAATGATTGAACGTATAAAAAGGCGAAAGCAAGAATATTAAAATGCCGTGCTCAATTGAGGTCGCCCTTTTGAAGCTCACCTTTATTTATGCGTGCCTTTATTCGCCGCGCCCAATTGAGGTCGCCCTTTTGAAGCTCGCCTTTTTGTGCCCGCCCTTATTGAAGGATACCCACTTGGGGAACTAACTATACGTTACAAGAATTTTCAGCCAACAACAGGCTAATATAATAGCAAAGCTAGCCGGACAGAAAGTGGTCGTTATTGCCGATGAAACAACGGATGTTGTTGGACGTTATGCTGTGATGTGCTTATTCAACCGCTCAATGCTTTTTAACCAGATGAATGCACAGCAATGTTAGTGAACACAGATTTTTTTAACCGAAGTGAACAATGTAAGCATTGCACAGCTAATTATCCGTACTCTGACTGAGGTTAATGTACACTTCAATGACGTTGTAGCGTTTGTTACAGATAATGCAGCTTTTATGAAAAAATTTTTTCATGACAGTTTGCGAGGAATACTGCCAAATGCCGTTCACGTCACATGTTGGGCCCACATCCTGTCATTAGTTGGAGAAGAGTTTCGTGAAGCACTACAACTTTGTGATATGCTGGCTGCTTCTGTCAAGGCCATATTCTCCAAAGCATCAGGACGTTGTGCTATATCTTCATCATCTGCAACAAATGAAAGTTGAAAAGGCAGTCATGCCGCCAACTCCAGTCATCACAAGATGGAACTCTTGGTTCGAGGCTGTGATGTATCACGCTGAGTATCTAGACTATTATATCTCGTTCGTTGCTACTGAAATCGAACACAGTGAAGCTACAGTCCAGTTAAAGGAGCTGTCAGCGTTGCTGCAAAGTACTGATAAACTTAACGAGCTGAGAGCTGAACTTGAATTTGTATCTGTTCACTGCCAGCCAATTATGAACACTCTGACTTCTTTTGAGGCACAGTTATTCATGGCTGTCAATGTCTACAACAAAGTGTCTGACTTACTGTCTTGCTTGAAATCGTCCGGATTTCCAATTGCAACCAGCAGCTGTGAAGATGCAAACCACAATGCTGCTGCTAAACTTGAAGTATATTTTGTGGGAACCAAACAGCCGGCAATAGACCTATTCAGATCTGTGAGAATATTTGATCCATGACAGCTACCACTCTTATCGAAGAATTTTGCTGATCATGCACAATCAGTGCCAGCAATGACGGCTACAGCAGATGAATGGCAAGCTTATCTGGACATAGCATCTTGTGAAGTAATTCCAACTGATATCACTGCTTTTGGGCGTGCCTTAGAGGACAGACTGCCTCGCTTAGCAGCTCTTGCTAAAGTTTACATTGCATTGCCAATCTCTTCTGTTGAGGTGGAACGTTCGTTCTTAAAATATGGATCGGTGTTGTCACCACTGCAATATTCTCTGTCACAAGAAAACCTACGAGCTTACAGTTCCATTTTCTTCAGCAATAAATAAACAATAACTTTAGGAACATTATTCGATTGTTTGTTGAGAATAATATTATGCCTACATATCTTTCAGCATCGTTTGCCTAAAGCAAATCTGTGGATTAATATGTGCGGATGTGAACACTTTGATATACCTATTTGATTAGTGTTACGAATTATGATTGATTATTATTAAGGATTAAGAATAAGAAAAATTGCATTTATTTTGCTTGGGTTACGAATTAGTTTTATGGAGTTCTGGTACTGCATTTGCTGCGCCGCGGTACGCCAAGGAATTTAAAAAAACATGCCATGGAATTTACGATTTCTTGCCACGGTAAATTGTGGGCCCTAATAATTATGAAGGAAGTGCATTATGTAGTGCCTTGATGGTTGAATGAATATGCATTTCAGTTGGATGCCAATTCAAATGGCATAAAATTGGGTTTACACTACAGTAGAGCACATCTTGGTACATGTCAAAGGAGAAGTGACTGAATCCTGGAAAATTTGAAAATTATAGAACTGGATTGGATCAGTTTGGCAGTTCAATATATAAAACATTACAATTTTCTGAGCAAGAAAGAAAAAAAAACATTAATTGGTATTTTCATCAAGAGTGAAACTAAGGTATACACAAATGTTTACAATTTTCCTTAGATGGAAATAAGCAAGTTCACAAATGGCTTTTGCTTTACCTAATCCTACACATAAAACCTGAGTTTTGTCCATATTTTAAAAGCAAATAGTGTGTGCTCATCCATTTATGCAGCAAATTTCGTTAAAGTAATCAATATACCAAAATACACCAAAATCAGCTAAAGCATCCTTATTGATCTCTATATAATGCTGAATAACATGGACATAAATATGGAATTGTAAACCTGCATTACAAATAATATTTGCTAAAGAACTACTGTACATGCAGGAAAGAGTGATGTTCCAAAATTTGGTGATTAAATGTCAAATAACAGCTGAAAGGCACAGTTCAACAGCACAATATTCAATACTTGGAACAGAGCAGTTTCAGTGATATGAGCCTTTTGAAATCCAGACTGAAATTGCTCAAAAAGATTGCTTGGTTAAGAACTGATACTTCAATTTGTTTGCAGCACATTTTTTCCAAAATTTTAGAAAGGAAAGGAAGATAAGATAAAGGAAGATAATTAGCACAATCAGAAATATCCACATTTGTTTTTTCAAGACATGCTAAGTAACTGCAGTACTGAAACTATTAGGGACTACACCAGATAAACTAACATACCGACCAAATTAAGAATTACAGGTAAAAGATTAAGAGGGAGTACATTCATCAGAAATTATATATGAATGGTGTCTAGCCAGCAGTAAGTAGTTTTAATGAGCTAAAGAAATGAGAGCAAAGGGCAAATTACATTACTGAAGGGTAATTTTGAACTAAGCTAAAAGGTGTAAGGTTTTAATCTTATTTATAAAGTAACCCTTTTAATTCTGACAGTCAGAATCAGATTAAACTGGAACTGTAAAAGCCTTTTGAGAAGAAAGAAGACTGTTTATTGCAGATAATAAGAAGTACATGATTCGATTTATTTGCTGTAATTAGTGTAAAAAAGTCATGTTTTTCTATACATTTCTCCTTTATTCATCAAATGCTACTTATGAATTTCAAAGTGAATAGAATTCCAAATCTTTATACTTACACCACAAAATATGGCAACATTAAGTACTGAGTACAAACTTTTGGATCTTCTTACTTTATAACCTAGTGCTAACAATCCTTTAAAAAGAAATGGCAACAAGACAAAAAATGGGTCATTTTCCATTGCCACATGTTCACTGAAGATACATTAATTGATGCTGTTCCAGCCCCATGCTATATACGAATGAAAAGTTTAAAGAGCTAACAATCTTTTAAAGAAAAGCAGTCTTAAACTAACAAAACTAAAAGCAAAAAAGAAATGGTAAGACTTCTTGCATTAATTCCTTGCTCACTTGACAACTATTGCTACCTTTGCCCTTGTGGCCACTGGGAGGCCAGAGATGAAAAGCATGCCGCAGCAACTCCATAATAAATTAAAATTGCTTTTATTTTTTAAATATTAAATATTAAACTATGCTCTTTTATCAGCATCATGAATCTTAGTAGTGTTGTGGAAAAAAACTTCCCTCTGTCTTCAAAGAAGGTAGTAACGGAGCCCAGATGAAAAGGCAGGACTTTTCTTTGTTTGCACAGAGTATGCGCAAATGTCTCAATCCATGGAGACAGCAATCAATAAAACAATACATTCTCAATTATATTTTTCAATTGTCATTACCTCATCTAATTCATCATGTCATCTGACTCTTTTATCCAATCAAATAAAGCCACAAATAATTTCTGACTCTTGTTGATTCTCCCATTATTCCAAATGCTGCCTTGTTGATAGGGGTGTTTTGTGGATTGTCCTATTGATCTTAGCACCGTTTCATAGGATGGGTGTTTGGGTTTTCCCATTAGCTTATTCTCGCTTTCTAGAGGTGTGTTTGTTACTCATTTACCTCATTCTAACCTTGCAAAACTCAAGTTGTTGGTTTCTCAAGGGGGTAAAGACCTCACATGCTCAAACATTAAGCTATGTTTAGTTAACCTTTGAGTTACTGTCAGTCCTTTTCCTTATGTCTTAATAATTCATAGTTAAAACTTCACTTAAGTATATACATGCGATAAATTGTAAAAGACTAATATATATATAAATCCATCCATTTTCTAACCCGCTGAATCCGAACACAGGGTCACGGGGGTCTGCTGGAGCCAATCCCAGCCAACACAGGGTACAAGGCAGGAAACAATCCTGGGCAGGGTGCCAACCCACCGTAGGACACACACAAACACACCCATACACCAAGCACACAGTAGGGCCAATTTAGGATCGCCATTCCACCTAACCTGCATGTCTTTGGACTGTGGGAGGAAACCCACGCAGACACGGGGAGAACATGCAACAGTTCCCCAGGTTTTCGTCCTGCACCCATCTTGAACAACAAAAGGAACAGGAGATTACTATGACAACCCAATTGAAGGTAGTCAGCCCAAATGATCTGCTCTGGCCTATTTGTGGCTATTACACTCCTGATACCAGTTTGCACTGGGTATTGAAATGGAAAACAGAGATGCAAAACAGGGTTACCATTTAGGCCTTTCATTATTAATTAATTACAAACTGCACTGCCCCACAACCTCTGAACTCGAATGCAAACTTCTCTGCTGCAGGAGCAATTGGAATGCATCTACAATAACAAATATGAATACTTCTGAACTGACCTGAATCTAACTGTTACTTCACCGATTCCAATCAATTTATGTTAATAAGTGTCAGTCACCTGAGATCTCACCCTTTCGGGGAGCTCCCAACTACCTGCTATCTCATTCTCATTCTTCAACTTTGTTGTCCATTCTTTTAATCTTTCTGTCCGGTCCAGTATATGCACTTTGTCCACTCCTTGCTCTCTCTCCCAAGTCCAGTCAGCCGGATGTATTTTTTACATCTTGCTCGTTCTCTCCAATCTGGCCTCCATCTATTTTGCAGTAACTTCCCTGCAACATCACAAAATGTTTTCAATCCAGCATTATCCAGTTTAGAGCTGTGTTGAGCAGTAATCTATCTCAGCAACTCTGGACATAAAACATAAAGCACAGTTGAATCTATCGCACTGGAAACTCACAGATACTCATTTATTCTAGAACAATTTACACTTGCCAACCTACCTAAACTTAATAACTTTGGGATATGAGAAAACAACTGGACTACACTGAGAAAATTAACACAACACAGATATATTTTGAGTTGGAATTCAAAATTTTTCTATGTGCAAGGCAATACCGCTTAGTCACTAGGCTCATTTTAAAAATTCGTCTTGTATGGCCTCTATTGGCAATGAAGTGAAGCTTAAATTTCACAGGAATTTGAATTAAAAGTGCAGTTAAAGCTGTGCATTTTATACCAAATTATGTGGTCAGGAAAACTGTTCTGTTCAAGCCATACTTTCTTGTTTTCTATTGCCCTTTATATTCACTTGAGTCAGGATTTTCATTATAAAAATGTATAAAATTGTCAGCACTAAGTTAATAGGCCACATTTAATAGGGTCCAGTGGGGCCTGGGTGTATTTCTCAAAAGTTGTTTTTTTTTCTTGCATGTTAAAATAGAGAAACATACCATACTACATAAATTAGGGATTAGTGTCATGGTTGGGTGGCACGGTGGTGCAGTGGTAGCACTGCTGCCTCGCAGTTAGGAGACCCAGGTTCGCTTCCCGGGTCCTTCCTGCGTGGAGTTTGCATGTTCTCCCCGTGTCTGCGTGGGTTTCCTCCCACAGTCCAAAGACATGCTGGTTAGGTGGACTGGCGATTCTAAATTGGCCCCAGTGTGTGCTTGGTGGGTGGGTGTGTTTGTGTGTGTCCTGCGGTGGGTTGGCACCCTGCCCAGGATTGGTTCCTGCCTTGTGCCCTGTGTTGGCTGGGATTGGCTCCAGCAGACCCCCGTGACCCTGTGTTCAGATTCAGCGGGTTGGGAAATGGATGGATGGATGTCATGGTTCAAATTTAGCTTGAGTGAAGTCAATTCGACCTATATATTTTGTATATAGTATTTTCCTCTTTAACATGTCCTATGGTCACTTCTGTCGACAAACAGATCCCCAAGCAGCTATTTAAATGACCAAAAAGTTGATTGATTTTGCTGTCTGTACACCCGTGTCAACAGCAATGTGGTGGTCCGAGTAAACCTCCGTTACACACCTCATGACAAAATATCTAACAAACAAAAATGAAGTATATAAAGAATAAAAAATTTTCCAGCTTTCCACCAATTCATCAACCCACTTATCCAGAGCAGGGATATGAGGAAGCTGGAGCCTAATTCAGCAAACACACACCACGCACAAACATCACAGGAAAGTTTTTCAAAACAGTTAACCCAGTCCAAGAACACATTACGCAATTCATACATATTCCAACTTGTTTAAAAATAAGAAAGTCTGTAGTTTGCCTCAAGTACAATAAGCACATAAAAAAGTTTTTTTTGTTATTTCAATATCGTTAACAGAACTTGTGCATTTTTTCATCATTTCAGACTTTTAAACGCGTTAATGTAAGTGAGATTTAGGTTATAATATAACTTTATATTACGAGTAATTTATATGTGACTTGATACATTATGCAAATATGTAGCAGCACGGTTACGACTCTTTAAAATGCATATGTTTCGTGTGCCAGCCCTCCCCGTATCCCCCATAGAGCTGTCAAAGTGCTACCATTAGCCACTACCTATACCAGGGGTACTCAAAGTTTTTGAATGCCAGTCCACATTCAGTTAGCCACCAACTATCGGGGTCCGCTATAGCCAGGTTTACCGTGTAGGTCTGTAGGACTGTAGGTGTAGGTCTGTAGGAGGCTAGTAATAGATTCAACGCAAATGATAAAATTTTTACAGAAGACCAAGACATGCACAAAACATGGAAAACAATTCAAAAAAGTCACATGACTACTTGCAATTAACACACCAATTACAACAGTTAGTACATAAATGATTGTCACTCAGTGTGAAGTGTGGAACTGTTGTTTCGATTTCATAATGGCAGCATAGTTCGGTGAGTAACCAGTCAGTGCAATTCTTACTGCATTCCTGAGGTTCTGGTCGGTAAATACACTTCTATGTTTCGTCTTGATAGTGTTCATAGTGGAGAATGCACACTCACAAGAATATGTTGAACCAAACATAGTGAGCACGGAAATCGCCAGTTTCTTTGCAGCAGGATACTGAGAATCTGGAACAAACTTTGACCAAAAAAATTGTTATGCCGACTTCGTTCAATTTTGCTTTCAAAACGTGAGAAGCTTGCAAATCAACTGCTTCCATTTGCAACAGTGACAGGTTTGAGTCCATTCACCGTCAGGCTGGACAATGAAAGGATCAGCAACAAACAAAAACACAGGCTTCAGTTTTTTTGAAATCCTTAAAACGTTTATCAAACTCGACCTTCAAATGATGTAGAAATGTGGAAATCAACTGAAAACATGCCTGTTGATCAGCTGTCATGTAGCTCCTCAGGTTTGGGAAATGCAGCATCTTGCCACCTTCCATGTCATTGATGAAAATGCTGTTTTGTTTCAAAGGCACAACATTTTTCTTGCAATTCGACAACGGTTTTGTCTGCACCCTGAAGTGACAAATTCAGTGTATTTATATGTCCCATAATATCAACAAGAAATGCCAGTAGTGCGACCTTGTCACTGTCTTGAATAAATGTTAAAAATTCTGCAGCTTCTTTGTATTCAAGGACTGCAGGAAGTCAGCTACATCTTCACGGAGATTCCAGAACCTTTCCAACACACGACCCTTGCTTAACCATCTGACGTCATTGTGAAGCAGCAAATCTCCAAATTCTGCAGACATCTCTTCAAGAAAAGAACGAAACAGACGATGCTGCAGAGACGAATTACATCGTAAAAAATTCACTAATTTCACAAGAGTTGACATCACTTCCGCCAGTTCGTCACAAAGTTTTGAACAGAGGGCAGACTGATGAATGATGCATTGATAAGCAACAAGGTTGGGCTGAAGTGCCTTCATATGAGTGACAAGTCCTCTATCTTTACCAGTCATTGCTGGTGCCCCGTCTGTTGTAAGGGAAACCATTTTTGTTACATCCAATCCAGCTGCGTGCATAAACTGCGATAATGCTGAAAACACGTCCTCACCGCGGGTCTGTTTTGCTAGCGGTAGTAATGTCAGAAACTCTTCAACAAAATTATGGCCATCACAAAATCTTGTGAACATACAGAGTTGAGACATGTCAGTTTTATCAGTGGATTCATCGCACGCGAGAGCAAACAATTCAGCCTGTTTAAGATCTGATATTAACTGACCACCGACCACATGTGAATTTCCCATTGGGATTAATAAAGTATCTATCTATCTATCTATCTATTGTCAGAAAGGTCATCTGCACGACGACTAGCAGTACTGTCTGATAATGGTATCTGCTGAATCAGTTCAACACACTTTTTGTCGCTAAACAGAACCGAAGAAGCAGACATCATGCATTCTTTAACAACCTCTGCATCAGTAAATGCTTTCTTATGTCTGCCAAGAACCCAAACAATGCGTAGCGAAGCTTCTGTAACATTTGATTGTGTGGTGGTCGCTTTCGTCATCAGTGATGAACTCGCTACCAACGACGACTTAAGGGCGTCGATCTTATGCGAACGGAGCTCTGACTTTGGTGGATAATTCGCATTGTAAAAAAGACCAAAAAATGCCAGTAGACCAAACGCAAATTTTATATGCCAAACAGTTTTCAAAAATGCCAGATTTCAGTTATTTGGCATAAAAAATGCCAGTTGGCAACCCTGCTACAGAGTAAATAATAAAACAACAATAATTTTGGTGCTTTTATATTCGGACTTTTGACTTACGCAGAAGACAGTCGCGGTCCGCCAAAAACGTCTTGGCGGTCCGGATTGTGGACCGCGGTCCGCCGTTTGAGTACCCCTACCCTAACCTATACTATAGTGCACCTAGCATCTGCTCCTAAACTGCCAATGCTGATCCTGAAATTGCAGTCTTCTTATACTACCGGTTTAACAAGTAATACAAGTAATTCTTTCTTTCTTTCTTTCTTTCTTTCTTTCTTTCTTTCTTTCTTTCTTTCTTTCTTAAAAGAGCAACAATAACAGTCACCATCTGTTTATCGTAAATTTTTCGTGCCATTCTGTATCGTCTTTATCAATAAACTTTCTAGGGCTGTCACCCGCTTCCTCATTCTAATCATGTTTCTTTAATTGCAGAAAGAAAAGAAACTTTCTAGGGCTGTCACCCGCTTCCTCATTCTTATCATGTTTCTTTAATTGCAGAAAGAAAAGTGAGAAGTCTAGAAGGAGTCGAGCAGCAAATTATCTGCACAGAGGAGTATCTGCGATTCCACCTCATTTTCATCAGAGGTAAGTAAACTCTATATTTTTTTGTTCAACCTGGCGCCCTATGCTAACTGGAATCGGCTCCAGAACCCCGCGACCATACTCAGAACGAAGCGACTTAGAAAATGATGGACGGACTCTTTTGGCATTTTCCAGTTGCTGTTCATGAGGACTCGTCACATTCAAGCCAGGTCTGCATATCGTGTCTAATCCCCCAAAGCTAAAGAAGGATTTATTAGGTAAACTCTGAACTTGAGAAACATTTTAAGAAAGAAAGAAACTTCTTATTATTGAAATATAACAAGTATTAAATGCATTTGAAAGTCTCAAAAAGAATGTTTACGGCGGCGGTAAATTGCAGTTTAACAGCCAAGTATTAAAAAGAAAACTTAACTGCTTAACAAAAAACTGCTTAACAAAAAGATGATTAATAGAATTAATATGCACCTAATAATGCAGAATTATTCACCAGGTCAATAAGCCTATTTTTAAACAGTTTTTCTCGTCATTCTTCAGTCGACCCATGTTTTATGAATTGCTTAGATGTCTTGACTTAACAACACGTTTTTCAGTTTTCACTTACTATATATTTTTATAATTAAAATCGTAAAAACACAGGAGTGGTGTCATTATAACAGAAAAAAATTATACTCACTCATGTAATCACTTTAGAGGTGCCTGTAAACTAATATTGTAGGCATGTTTTTGGGGATGTGGAGGGAAACCCACAAAAAGTAAAGGAATTTACCTTTTCACTTCGATGTTACACAGTTTATTAAATGATTATAAAACGATGAATGCACTTGTTTGACAAAATCAGAATAATTATATTGACAAATAAAAAGGATAGTTTTCATATACCTATAAAGGATTATTATAAAATTATGAGGACAAATCAGTGTTTTATGAAATATGTGATTACCAATTATTGAAACATGTTTAAAGCTGAGGTACAGTACTAATCAAAGTCTAGCAAAATTTGAATATTCTTTTAAAATGCAGTTACACTGCATCCGGAAAGTATTTACAGCACATCACTTTTTCCACATTTTGTTATGTTACAGCCTTATTCCAAAATGGATTAAATTCATTTTTTTCCTCAGAATTCTACACACAACACCCCATAATGACAACGTGAAAAAAGTTTACTTGAGATTTTTGCAAATTTATTAAAAATAAAAAAATTGAGAAAGAACATGTACATAAGTATTCATAGCCTTTGCCATGAAGCTCAAAATTGAGCTCAGGTGCATCCTGTTTCCGCTCATCATCCTTGAGATGTTTCTGCAGCTTAATTGGAGTCCACCTGTGGTAAATTCAGTTGATTGGACATGATTTGGAAAGGCACACACCTGTCTATATAAGGTCCCACAGTTGACAGTTCATGTCAGAGCACAAACCAAGTATGAAGTCAAAGGAATTGTCTCGAGGCACAAATTTGGGGAAGGTTACAGAAAACTTTCTGCTGCTTTGAAGGTCCCAATGAGCACAGTGGCCTCCATCATCCATAAATGGAAGAAGTTCGAAACCACCAGGACTCTTCCTAGAGCTGGCGGGCCATCTAAACTGAGTGATCAGGGGAGAAGGGCCTTAGTCAGGGAGGTAACCAAGAACCCGATGGTCACTATGTCAGAGCTCCAGAAGTCCTCTGTGGAGATAGGAGAACCTTCCAGAAGGACAACCATCTCTGCAGCAATCCACCAATCATGCCTGTATGGTAGAGTGGCCAGATGGAAGCCACTCCTTAGTAAAAGGCACATGGCAGCCCATCTGGAGTTTACCAAAAGGCACCAGAAGGACTCTCAGACCATGAGAAAGGAAATTCTCTGGTCTGATGAGACAAAGATTGAACTCTTTGGCGTGAATGCCAGGCGTCACGTTTGGAGGAAACCTGGCACCATCCCTACAGTGAAGCATGGTGGTGGCAGCATCATGCTGTGGGGATGTTTTTCAGCGGCAGGAACTGGGAGACTAGTCAGGATAAAGGGAAAGATGACTGCAGCAATGTGCAGAGACATCCTGGATGAAAACCTGCTCCAGAGCGCACTTGACCTCAGACTGGGGCGACAGTTCATCTTTCAGCAGGACAACGACCCTAAGCACACAGCCAAGATATCAAAGGAGTGGCTTCAGGACAACTCTGTGAATGTCCTTGAGTGGCCCAGCCAGAGCCCAGACCTGAATCTGATTGAACATCTCTGGAGAGATCTTAAAATGGCTGTGCACCGACGCTTCCCATCCAACCTGATGGAGCTTGAGAGGTGCTGCAAAGAGGAATGGGCGAAACTGGCCAAGGATAGGTGTGCCAAGCTTGTGGCATCATATTCAACAAGACTTGAGGCTGTAATTGCTGTCAAAGGTGCATCGACAAAGTATTGAGCAAAGGCTGTGAATACTTATGTACATGTGATTTCTCAGTTTTTTTATTTTTAATAAATTTGCAAAAACCTCAAGAAAACTTTTTTCACGTTGTCATTATGGGGTGTTGTGTGAAGAATTCTGAGGAAAAAAATGAATTTAATCCATTTTGGAATAAGGCTGTAACATAACAAAATGTGGAAAAAGTGATGCGCTGTGAATACTTTCCGGATGCACTGTATGTAATGTAGTGAACAGAGCCAGCCAACCTAAATGATAAATGCTTTTATTATTATTATTATTATTATTATTATTTATTATTATTATTATTATTATTATTATTATTCAGTATTTATGATCTCATGCCATTTTATTCACTTGGTGACTTAATGATTACCTCTAAAGCTTTACAGGTACAAGAGACTTCAAATATTTGTCTAATAGCTGTGTGAATTTTACACATCATTCCTGTGTGTGTGTGTGTGTGTGTGTGTGTGTATGAAGCTTTTTATTAGGTCTTATCTCCACATTACAGAAACATGTATGCTACATTAGTTGACAAAATGTTAGTATCTGCAGAAGGAGTAGGCCCTGTCTTCAGCCCAACACTGCCTTGTTATGATATCATCCCTTAATTCAAGACTGTATCTTTAGACTAAGCAGATTTAGAAAATTAAGTCCTGGACTAAAGTAATATCCTCATTTATAAATGGCACATTGTTTAAAAATGTGTAGTGCCAGCATAACACAGTTGCCAAATGTTTTTGTTATTAATTATTTAAAAATAAGTGACATGTGAGACAGAACAATGCTGGCAGCCTTTGCACAAAGCAATATTAAAATACTTTTGAAATGCCTATAATTGCTGGTAAATCCAGAAATTCCAGTTTTCTGCTTAACTTAAAGCATGAAATAACATTTATAATAACTTTTCACATTTCAAAGGTGTCATTAAAGTCATCAACCATGGCAATCAAGTGAATTAAAAAGAGAATGCATACTTTTCATAACAATGTTGTTCTACCAGCTTCAAAGAGCATAAAATGGATCTCAGCATCATCATTAGAGAAGAATATTTTTGCCACAATGGAGACTATCCTTACTGAATACATAATCTTTCTAAGAAAGATTTAAACACTCTGACAATAGATACAAATAATTCCATTTTAAAGTAAGTCTGAGATGATGAGACTGCTCCACTAGACATGTACAAATCAGATTTACTCCATATCTATGTATTACACACATCAAAGATCTTGTTCCTGCTTAAGGACAGCGCAGCTTAGCCTTACCAAAGATCAAACAACCGCTAAAATAATTATCTATGGACCTAATTCTGTCAGTACACCATAACAAGTTCACATGTTAAACATTATTATCACCAAAATTAAGCTGATTAACTCTTCAGATATATTTTAATAAGAAAACATTGTGGGTTGAGTGTAGACTAGTGTTTTCCAAAATGTGTGTCTGGACAAACTGGTGTTTCAATTTTGACTTTTATTACAGAACAAACAAATCTGCAATAGGGCTACCAAATTAGCCAAATATTAACCATTGAATCCTCATATTGAAAATAAGTATTGTATTGTGAACGGTGGTTCCAGGAAGATGGACAAGAGGCCATCACAATGAATTGACAGTAAGAGATGGCTTCCCTGAGATGTCTTCCCCTAGTACACTGTGTGGTAGCATCCCTCTGATAGAGCTCTCATTTGTGCACCTGCAGGGCAACATGGGAGCTGTAGTCGCAATGTAGGCTCTTTTGGGATATTTCAGTGCTGCCAGAGGGTTGCTATCCTGTCCTAGGGAATCTCTGCCTGACCTCAGAGCACTTCTTGGTGACAGTGTCGCTGCACTGGAAGTACTCCCAGGTTTAGATTGAAAAGGAACTGCCCTGTATCCCCATAGTAGTCAGAGTTGGGAGTGCAGTAGGGCAAAGCTCACTAAGTAGGAGTAGAGAAGAAAGAAAAAGATAAAGTTGTATTGTGGAACACAAACAAGTATGTTCAAAGTATTTTGTCAAATAAAAAATACTTGAACCTGGGACCTGTGTGGGTGAAGTTGTATCTGGGGTTTGGGGCTCTGCTATGCCCTCTAGGGGTGATAGTATATATCCGAGCATAGATTAAATATTCTGGATACTGCATACCGTTAGTATCAAATGTTTTACTTTTTTGCTTGCTGTGCATATGAAAAGCATGTGATGCTTGCAACTCATGAACAGCTGCTTAAAATAAGCAACAGAAAATGGCAGCCTTCAAATTAATGTGACGCTTAAAAACACAGTCCTTCACAAAAAAACAGGAGTCTCTGTGCATATAAATGGTGTGATCAACTGGCAATGGATGCTAGCTTGAGTGCTGTGGGAGTCAACACTCAACGAATAACAAACAGGACAAAACTACAGTAAATTCAGTTTCTCTTTATTCACCCTTTACAAGTTGCTGCAAAAATATAGTACAGATTGTTATATATATTTTTTTTTATCACGCATTTGTTTTAGGCATTGTGTCTCAAGCCAGCAGCCACATATGACACAGGCTGTGTGTAAAACAGTTTGTTGCCCTAGGTAGATAAATGAGCATTGCTGACATTAAAACAACTCTTTGTAACTGTAACTTTGAAGCTGTTATAATGACAAAAAAATGAGAAATTTGGTACTGTATTACAGAATTAAAAGGCAGGCAGTTTACACATGTGTAATGAAGGAATGCAATTTAACTTAACTCACATAGTACACACTATTAGCAAAATTTGTAACTCTCTCCCATCACATGTGAATCACTATAGAAAATATTTAATTAAAAATTTATGAATGTAAACATGGCAATTTTCTGCTTCCCTTCTGAAACCTAGCTATGCATGTAAATCTACAGGCTTCTTATGCTGGGTGTCAAGCAGTAATCTGGTGGGATGCTGGCGAAAAAAAAGTTCCACGGGTTCCAAGTCCAAAGATTCACCCAGCCCTCGGCATTCTACCAAAAATAGATGTGCTAATGTAGTTCATTACTGTTATGACGCAGTGTCCTAAATGACTGGTATGTCTACATTCCTTCCAGTTTCACGAGGCCACAGAGTACGTTGATCAGATGAAAGTGTTGTGTTAAACTGGAAAAGTAAAAAGAACAGCAAAGCTTAGTAATGATTGCAAATGTATGAAGTACTTGATATTGCAATACATATTATTACCTAGCCAACTTTAAAAAGGTTTTAGGAGATTTTTTAGAAGTCTTCCATGATATTAGCCTGGTGTATCTCTTTTGGTAAAGCATTTCAAATTTTTGGTGTTTAACAGCACAAGACTGCTTCACCACTTTTTTATGTGTAGCTCTTTAAAATAATAAGCAAACGAGCATTGTAGGATCGAATATCATGACTGGGAATATAAGGGGTCAGTCATTCTAAAATATAAGGAGTGGAAAGATTATTCAGAGCTTTATATATGACTAAGTATACTGGCCTCACTGAATCTGCTGTTCAGTTATCCACCAAGCTAAACACCTTTATGCAATAATTCCCAGAACCACAAAGTGATGTTGAGAATGTTTAATCACCTAAAATACAAACAAAACAGTAATAAGTACTTGTATAAGAGTCATATACAAACTTAAGGTAAGTACAGCAGCATTTACAGTATAACTAAGAGCTTGCAGCTGAAAGCTCAGAAAATTACATGTTGAAATATGACATTTACTTTAATATTCTCTGACCAAAGTTACTTAAATAAAAAGTATATAACTAGAAAAAGGTTAAAACCTGCAGGGAATGCCTTCACAAGAGCTAACTAAGCAGGATGGCTAAGGATTGTTTGAGAGAACAAACACTGTGATAACAAAAGCACCATGCCTACTGCTGCTGCACTCACTTACTAATTTCTGTCAGATTGGCTTCCTGTTTCCTGCAGCTGTAGCTGCATAAGTATTAAGATTTACATGTTAAAATTACAAAAGTTAACCAAACAGAACATATCTGGTAGTGCCAGAACTGTAAGAATATTTTAAAATAATCTCTAACTGACACAGGTAATCAATGTAATGATGCTGTGGGATGTGTTTACACTTACTTTAACTGGATAAGATTCTTGCTGCTGCATTTTGAAATAGCTGCACTTAATTTATGTCCATAGGTAGTCCTGTTTTAAAGTAAGTACCGACATAAAATTGTCTAAAACAAAACCATGAATAAATTTGCTGTTTTATGAAGAGTTATCTTTACATAAAGATAAGAGACTGGATGTTGTATGTTTCTAGCTAAAAGTACTGAATAGTCATATACCCATTTTCTGAAACTGGTTGGTTACTTAGAGCATTGTGAGCAGTGTTTGCCTAGAGAGGCAGCCCTTGATAAGCAACAGACTATTAAAGAGTATATTCAAGTACACTAATCCATTGGCAGACATCAGACCATCTTTGAGTTATCTGTTTGCTTTAACCTGCACATCTTTGGCATGTAGGAAAAATGCATTGTATTCACAAACAGCAATGAAGCCGAGAGCTGAATGAAGCACTCTTGAGCGTTGCAGAAATAGCATTAGCTGCCTTGTCACTGTGCAGTTTAAAGGTATGGAAATAAAACTGTCACAAATGCAAGCCTTATCAATGAATGCAATTACGATGCATTTTTTTATTCAACCTGTGCTTCTTTTTGCTCAGCAGAAAACTCATCACAATGGGTATCACATGACACTATCCAGAGTAGCACAATATAGCATATACAGTAATATGAAAAAGTTTGGGAACCCCTCTTAATTCTTTGGATATGTGTTTATAATTGGCTGAGCTTTCAAAGTAGCAACTTCCTTTTAATATATGACATGCCTTATGGAAACAGTAGTATTTCAGCAGTGACATTAAGTTTATTGGATTAACAGAAAATATGCAATATGCATCATAACAAAATTAGACAGGTGCATAAATTTGGGCACCCCAACAGAGATATTACATCAATACTTAGTTGAGCCTCCTTTTGCAAATATAACAGCCTCTAGACACCTCCTATAGCCTTTGATGAGTGTCTGGATTCTGGATGGAGGTATTTTGGACCATTCTTCCATACAAAATCTCTCTAGGTCAGTTAAATTTGATGGCTGCCGAGCATGGACAGCCTGCTTCAAATCATCCCATACATTTTCAATGATATTCAAGTCAGGGGACTGTGACGGCCATTCCAGAACATTGTACTTCTCCCTCTGCATGAATGCCTTTGTAGATTTCAAACTGTGTTTTGGGTCATTGTCTTGTTGGAATATCCCACCCCTGCGTAACTTCAACTTTGTGACTGATGCTTGAACAATATCCTGAAGAATTTGTTGATATTGGGTTGAATTCATCCGACCCTCGACTTTAACAAGGGCCCCAGTCCCTGAACTAGCCACACAGCCCCACAGCATGATGGAACCTCCACCAAATCTGACAGTAGGTAGCAGGTGTTTTTCTTGGAATGCAGTGTTCTTCTTCCACCATGCAAAGCGCTTTGTTATGACCAGATGACTCAATTTTTGTCTCATCAGTGCAAAGCACTTTGATTCCAAAATGAATCTGGCTTGTCTAAATGAGCATTTGCATACAACAAGTGACTGTTTGTGGCGTGAGTGCAGAAAGGGCTTCTCTCTCATCACCCTGTCATACAGATGTTCTTTGTGCAAATTGCACTGAATTGTAGAACGATGTACAGATACACCATCTGAAGCAAGATGTTCTTGCAGATTTTTGGAGGTGATCTGTGGGTTGTCTGTAACCATTCTCACAATCCTGCACATATGCCGCTCCTGTATTTTTCTTGGCCTGCCAGATCTGGGTTTAACAGCAACTGTGCCTGTGGCCTTCAATTTCCTGATTACATTTCTTATGGTTGAAACTGACAGTTTAAACCTCTGAGATAGCTTTTTGTAGCCTTCCCCTAAACCATGAGACTAAACAATCTTTGTTTCCAGATCTTTTGGGAGTTGCTTTGAGGATCCCATGCTGTCACTCTTCAGAGGAGAGTCAAAGGGAAGTACAACTTGCAATTGACCACCTTAAATACCTTTTCTCATGATTGGACACACCTGTCTGTGAAGTTCAAGGCTTAACAAGCTAATCCAACCAATTTGGTGTTGCAAGTAATCAGCATTGAGTAACATGCAAGTAACATGCATTCAAATCAGCAAAATTACAAACGTACCCAAATTTTTGCACAGCCAGTTTTTCACATTTGATTTAATTTCATACAACTAAATACTGCTTCACTAAAAATCTTTGCTCGGAAAACACCCCAGTACTCAGATGTTTCTAGGAAATGAAAGACATATTACTGTTATCTTTTTTGTTGAAAGTACAGTAAATTATTATGCAGGCTGAGAGGGGTTCCCAAACCTTTTCATATGACTGTATATATAATATAGTAGCACAATACATTCAATAGCATTAAGAATTATATTAAATAGCATATAATAAAATTATATTGAACAATATAAAAGTATTTAATAATGATTTATTTTTGTTTTGATTTAGATTTTTTTTAAATAACTTTTTTCCAGTTTAGAAGCATTAGCAGATAATAGTAAAACTTATTTTAAATAAAGAGGCAAAACATTTCATACCAATATGACTATACTTCCTTAGAATGCTGGTGTCTTTCAACATCTGCAATAAGATGCTGCAGATGTTCTATCAGACAATTGTGGCGAGCGCTCTCTTCTACGCGGTGGTGTGCTGGGGAGGCAGTATAAAGAAGGGGGGTGCCTCACGCCTGGACAAACTGGTAAGGCTCGATTGTAGGCACAGAGCTGGAAAGTTTGACATACGTGGCAGAGCAACGGGCGCTGAGCAGGCTCCTGTTAATCATGGAGATTCCACTGCATCCACTGAACAGTATCATCTCCAGACAGAGGAGCAGCTTCAGCGACAGACTGCTGTCACTGTCCTGCTCCACTGACTGAGATCGTTCCTCCCCCACACTATGCGACTCTTCAATTCAACTAGGGGGAGTAAACGTTAACATTATACAAAGTAGTTGTCTGTTATACCTGCATTTTATCACTCTTTTAAGTTAATATTATTTTTTATCAATATGCTGATGCTGGAGTATGTGAATTTCACCTTGGAATTAATAAAGTATCTATCTATCTATCTATCTATCTATCTATCTATCTATCTATCTATCTATCTATCTATCTATCTATCTATCTATCTATCTATCTATCTATCTCGTATAGGCCATCACAAGATTGTGGGAAAAACAGCTATCCTGACAGCATTGGCCACAAGCCCAGAACCTTATGTAGATGGGACAACAATTCATAAAAGGATACACACTTACATTTACTCTTGCTGGGCCATTTTAAAGAAACCTAATATGCAGTATGTGATTTTGAGAAAAAGGCATGAAGAACAGTGTCTATAATAAACCTGCACCCAGACCGAACTATACTTATAAATAATGTCAGATAATTCTTGTTGCAATAAACTTGTGTTGTTTTGTTTCTCTCAGCCATTAGCAACTGAAGAAAATGATTCCATCAGGCACCCCAGCTAATGGAATGTTTGTCATCACTCAAGTCCCCCCCCAGAATAATACTGATCGTGCTAATGCTATTACAAAAGGAAGTAACTTTGGCTCGTTGTCACAACAATTAGAAAGGTTTCTCAAAGGTGAACCAAAGGCATTGGGGGTAAGTCTGTTTAAAATTATGACCTTTATTTAAGTCTGAAGACCTGTCTTGTTTTAAAATAACAGAATTTCTGTGTGATATCCGTGTAAAATTACAAGATCTAAATATTCAAAATCTTGCTTTGTAAAGGAAATTATATATATATATATATATATATATATACAATAAGCAATACCTTATTAAATATATTCAGTACTCTTTGTGGGTTGTTCTAATAGTCATTCAGTAGTATAATTGTTTATATATAATCCAAATGCCTCATATGTCTTTAACAAAATCATATATGGCAGGATAGGCACTGTAACTCAAATATAAATTATTTCTACCAATAATTTTGTCTTACACTATAATCTTCTAAGTAGTCTTAAAACATGCTGCCAATCCATCTTTTGTTTATTGACTAATGAATATTTCTAATTTTGCAGTCTTTCCTAATAGTTAGAAACAGATAACATTCCATACAGTCAAGATACATTTAACAAATCAAAGCAAAATTCAACCCTCACCCAAGAGAAAGAGAGAGGAGCCAGCAACCAAAGCTACTCTATAACAGGAACAAGAAAATAAGGGTATACTTTTCTTCAAAATGGAAGCTTATTCTAAAATGTTATTGATTAGATCCTGACATATTTTTAAAAAAGTTTTGAACAGATCCTCTAAGTGAGAATTTGATTTTTTAACCAGTTTCAAGTAGTATAGAACATTGGTTACCTATAGACTTAAAAGAGTGGTGGGGAGGGATTCTTCCAGTTGAGCAAGATAAGTCTACGTGCTAGTAGACTGTTTGTTTGTCCTTCTCCACTTTAAGGCCATCTGGGAGTACACCAAACACAGCTGTTAATAGGTAAGGTGTGATTGTGACATCAATTCTGTCTCAGCGGCATGCAAAACATGTGGCCCAGTGAGGCTGGAGTTAGACTGCAATGTTCATGGGTTGAATCTTGCCATGGAAACATTTTGAACAATGTTAAAAGTGTTTAAATGCACTTGATAAAAGATAGAGCTCGAGTGCATGGCTGCCTACTACTCCTTTTCTGAAATATTAAATGACAGATCCTTTCTCCAATGTACTCTGGGGTCTTTGAAAGGAAGAGACTTTAAAATATTTTTATAAATTGTAGAGATTCTATCTGTGTCTTTAAAACTGATCATGAATTATTCTGGAATAGAATAAGGAGGAAGGTGAGGAAAATTGGGCAGGTTCTGTTTAGCAAAGTTTCTAGCTTGAAAGTAGTGGAGGAGAAGTTGTATTTGAAGGGTAACTGTTCGTAGGATGTAAAGACATTACCTATGTACAAGTCTCTAAGTGTTTTAATCCCGGACATTTTCCAGACATTGAAGAGAGTATATGTTTGAGAGGGTGGAAAAACGTGGTTATTATGTAGAGGTACAACAGATAAAAGCTTTTCTATCTTAAAGTGCTTCCCACATTGGTTATATATTCTGAGAGAATGAAGGGTATTTGGATCTTTAGTGTAATGATGGTAGTTTGTATTAACTTCAGCACAGAGCAGGGAATATAAAGAAGTACTGCAAGATTTTATTTCTATTGCTTGTTAATATTCATCAATGTGTGTCAATGTCCAGGTCTTTATTATTGCATCCGGCGCCGCCGTGAGTGGCAGCCTTTTCAGCAGCTCCGTGTATGACTGTATATGTATGTGTACTTTTCTACTTTTATTTTTCTATTTTTATTTATTGATCACTCCTACCACTTTATTTTATGTGGATTCCTTCCCTGGACACACTTACTTTTACAACGTGGGCATGGATTTTAACACGCCGAGACTCGCTTTTTTTTTTCTTATTATTTTATGTGAATTTCCCATTGGGATTAATAAAGTATCTATCTATCTATCTATCTATCTATCTATCTATCTATCTATCTATCTATCTATCTATCTATCTATCTATCTATCTATCTATCTATCTATCTATCTATCTATCTATCTATCTTTATAGCTTGTATATTTACAGCCCTGTAATAAAACTAAAGGTTGGGTAGTGCCATACCCCCTTCTGCTTTAGGTCATTGTAGAGTTGCCTTTTGGATGTGTGGATGTTTCGAATTCCAAATAAATGAAGATATGATTGAGTCAAATTTCTTAAAAAAATATTTTTTTTACTGTATATGGCCATGCTTTGAAATAGGAAGAGTAGCTTGGTAAGGGTGGTCATCTTAACAATGTGGATTCTCCCTGTTAATGTAAG
Organism: Erpetoichthys calabaricus; assembly: GCF_900747795.2. NCBI lineage: Eukaryota > Metazoa > Chordata > Cladistia > Polypteriformes > Polypteridae > Erpetoichthys > Erpetoichthys calabaricus. The sequence continues at coordinate 85,648,262 of NC_041395.2, forward strand.
GTGGGGGGTAGACCATCTAGTTACATCTTGTTTAATTCTTTTCATGTAGACAGCAAATTTCTGTTGAAAAAGAGCGTTATATTTACTTGTAATATTTACATCTAGATATTTAAACTGATCTGCTAAGACAAGTGGGAAGATGTCCAGTCCGATATCACATACTAGAGAATTCACTGAAAAAAGCACATTTGAGTCAAATTGATTTTAATACCAGATCTCTTTTGAAAATATGCTAATGCTTTTAGGATTGCTGGCACAAAATTTTGTGGATCTGATATATACAGTACCATATCATCTGCATATAGTGATATTTTCTGTTCAAGCCCTTCTCTGAAAATCCCCTTTATCTCTGATGTGTTTCAAAAGTATACAGACTGCAGTTCAATGCTGATTGCAAAGAGCAGAGGTGCTACTCAACCATATCAAATGCTTTTTCTGCATCTAAAGATAATTAAATCTCTGGGGTGTTAGATATAATGAGTGAATATATTATATTAAACAAACATCGAGGGTTAGAAGTTGAGTGTCACCCTTTAATAAATCCTGTTTGGTCTTGTGATATTACAGAAGGAAGCACTTTCTCAATCCTTCTGCCTAGAACTTTAGAGGGTATCTTAACATTGTTATTCAGAAGAGAGATTGGTCTGTATGATGCACATTGTAGTAAGTTATCCTTGTTCTTCTTAGTAAAGATTGTAATTAATACTTGGCGAAAGTTTGAGGAAGAATTTTTTGTAGTGTTGCTTATAATAATGGAGCTAACTTATCTGAGAATTTTTTTATAAAAGTCCACTGGGTAGCCATCAGGGCTGGCTGCTTGGCCAATATGAAGTGATTTTGTAGCATCTAGTAATTCTGAAAGTGTCAGAGGTTTATCCAGTTCCACAGCACTAAGAGTATCTAGCTGTAGTATCTCTAATTAATCAAGAAACTCATTAGATTGGGTCTTATCTTCTTTAAACTGAGAGTAATATACAGACTTATGGTATTCTCTTAATGTGTCAGTTTTATTTTATGATCAATAATTTTATCTCCATCTGTGTTGTTAATTGCTGTTATTACATTACAAACTTCCTGCTTATGGATTTGTTGGGCTAAGATCTTATTGGCCTTTCCTCCGTGTTCATAATAATAATATCACAATTTAAAGATAAACTGTTTAGTTTCTTTAGTAGTCAAGAGGTTAAATTGTGATGGCAAAACCTGTCTCTTCCTATAGAGTGCCTCATTTGGAAACCTGGTGTATTCTAGATCTATTTTGGTAATTTTGCTGATTAACTCTGACACTTTCTTGGTTTCCATCTTATTTTTGAGAGGAAGATATGAAATAATCTGTCCTCTTAAAAATACGTTCAGAGTTTCCCAGAGTATACCTGCTGAGACCTCTGAGGATGCATTTGTCTCAAGAAAATAATCAATTTGCTTGGATATGAACTCTGTACAGTTGTCATCAGCTAATGACAGTGGATTAAGACGCCAGCTACAAGATTAGTGTGTAGGATGCAGTAATTTAAGATACATGATCAAAGGGGCCTAGTCAGAGATTACAATAGCGTTGTATTTACAAGATTTGATAGTGGGCAAAAAAATATTGTCTATGAGGAAACAATCAATTCTTGAGTAATAATGATGTACTGGTGAGGAGTATGCACTTAGGTTAGGATTTAAGAACCTCCATGGGTCAAATAAGTTATGAGAGTGATTAGAGATTACAAACTGTGTCATTGTCTTTGCAGTATTAGATGTTATCGCTGTTGTATCTGAGGATCTATCCGAGGCTGGATTTAAAACAATTAAAGTTTCCGGCCATTATAATTTTGTGTTTACATTAGGGATAGATGCAAATACATTTTGGATGAAAGGTCTATCATCCATGTTAGGTACATAGATATTAATCAAAATCATTTTAGTATTAGATAAATTGCCCGTCACCATGATATACCGCCCTTCAGAATCTGAAATTGCACCTGACACTACAAATGGAATAGTTCTGTGTATTAAGATTCCCACACTCCTGGTTTTCTTTGTATTGCTAGATTAGAAAATTTGGCCAGGCTCTCTTTGCAAACGAAACTAGTCTTTGCTTAATAAGTGAGTCTCCTGTAAAAATACTATCTTGGCATATTATTTGTTAAGTGTGAGAGTACTTTCTTTCTCTTTAATTCATGATTGAGTCCCTTGACATTCCAGCTCACAAAGTTCACTATTTGGTCATGGAAATATTTCTTCTGAACTTTTGTTGACATTTTGTAGTCTTAGGTTAAAGTAGTACAAAGTACATACGATTACTTTGACATAGATTTCATATTTTTGCCATGTGATACAGCTCTGAAGCGTATTGTTATATTATCATTAACAGTTATTGGGGTATAAGGGATAAAATAAAAATAGCATCAATCTCTTTCTCTCTTATTTACAAAAATTATCTCAGCTTTCTCTCGGAGAAGGGACATGAGATTTTGTTTGGCTTGTAGTTTCTAGAAACAGACAATTAGGCTTTTTGGTTTAGAGGCATTTGATCCGTGTATACGGTAGAGATCTCAATGTCCAATTTAAAGTCCTCTCCAGTTATTTTAGAGTATAGTTCATTGGGTTTGGACTTAGACTTAGACTTCAATTCTGGTGTTCGTCCTATATCTATCTTCCATCTTTGACAGTTTGTCCATGAACACTTTGCATTCTGATTTTGCAGCCGTTGCTTTTTCATTCATGGTGGAAGCCAATTGTTCAATTATTTCAACACGGGCTATGAACGTTTGCTTAACATCTTCAAGCTGAGCAGCAACTACTTTAAATTTCTCTTACTCGTATTTTCCTGTATTTTTGTAGCATTTCTGTCTTTTCTAATACTTAATGTGTTTTAGAACACATATATCATGTGTTGAAATATTTGGAGGCATTCATGCATTTTGCAATAAGTACAGGTCATTTTTATGGATTTCTCCTTCTCTCTATAATGTATGCAGACTGTACACTTAGGGACACTTGGTTAAAATGACTTTCAAGAAGGTCTCATCTTAAACAGCAAGAACTTTAAAAAGTCATATTTTGAAAAAGATACCAGCAGTAAATCCACTAAAATGAAATTTCATTCCTTTTTCAATGCTCTTTTGTCATGACAATTCTGGTAGGGCCAAATCTTAATTAAATCATTGTTATACCTTCTGGTATGGTAATCTTCTGATGAAATACAGCAACATAGGTTTAACTGTTAAGTAAACTGAGAGCCTTTATTTATTTTTGTAACTTCTAAAATTTTAATTTCCTCTAATTTCCCCTAATTCATTTCTCCCTAATTTTAATTTCCCCTAGGGGACAAAGTAATGTATAATCTAAATGGTTTTGAGGTGTAGAAGTACCAGTCAGAATAACATGGAAACAACAAGCAGACTGCACACACTGACATATGTAAGCACAAGTCTCTCGGGTTACCTGGTAGCAGCACTAACCTCTGTGCAGACAGGAGATTTCTGGACAGTGCAAGGCCAGCAAATAATTGAAAAAAATATATTTTCTACATACCTGTCATTTCCATACCAGGATGGAGCACATGTAAGGTTTCTGACACACAGTCCTCCTTAGTGGTGGGTTGAGATCAAGATAACACTCAACTTCATCAGCATAATGTATTGTTCTTGCTATATTCCTTATGGAACTGCTTTGTGTTCTAAAAAATTGCTCTGGTTATCTTTAAGAAAGAAAATCGTGACTCAGTGGCCTTTACTGCAGAAACACTACTGCATTTATTTAACTTAAGTCTTTATAATGATAGATTTTTTTTCCTTTTTTGTGCTATATAAATTGTCAGTTTTTTGCCAACAAAAGAATATAAAAAAAAAATAAAGAACAGTGCAGTAAAGAGACACTATCATTTCCTGTTCTGTTAAATACAGACTTGACTTTTTCTTTATTAATGTCTGTCACCTGATGTTTACTATTATGCTTTCTTTACAGACTGTTCAAATCATGATTGGACTGTTAAGTATTGCATTCGGGATAATCTTGGAATTTTATGATTCAATTGCTGCAACAGCAGGAATTGTATTTTGGCCTAGTATCATGGTAAGATTCTGCCTTCATGCTGAATTCTCACAATTTTTAGATATTAAAAACCTGTAAGAACTGAATTTTGTTTTATGTAATCTAAAAGAAGTACATACAGTGGTACCTCGGGTCACGAACGTCTCGAAACACGTACAAATCGGGTTACGACCAAAACGTTCGCCAAACTTTTGCATCTGTTCACGACCACACACTCAGGTGACGAGCAAGCCAGTTTCCCTTGCGGTTCGTACGCTCCAATGATTTCCACACGTGTTCAGTCTCTCCCTGTGCATTCCCTGTGCTGCAAGCGCGAGAGAGAGAGAGCGCGCGAGTGAGTGAGTGAGAGAGAGAGAGAGAGCACGAGCGAGCGAGAGTGCGCGAGCAAGCATATATATATTTACATACAGCTTGTACGGTCCAGAACAGATTAATTGTATTAACATACAATCCTATGGGGTAAATTACTTCGGGTCACAACCAAATCGGGTTGAGACCAGAGTTTTGGAACAAATTACGGTCGTGACCCGAGGTTCCACTGTACATCAAAAGGTATTTCAGATATGTAAGATTAAAAAACTGTGACCGTTGCTCTGTTCAAATGCATATATATCATATCTTTATATATAATATGCTACTGTGGCTGTTCATTTGTCTGTCCAGGATTTTAAATCACCTATAGCTCACAAACCGTTTAACCTATTAACCTGAAATTTGGTACACATATACTACGTGACCCCTACTCTCCGCTTTCAGGGTGATGATTGACCTCCAAGGTTAATCCTCTTTTTATGTTTATTTTATTGTAGAATCAACTCTTGGCAGCAGCCAGCAGGGCGGCCGTGTGGTGAATGCATAAGGGCGCCGTTCTCATCCATACCACCTTCGCCATAACTTCCCCTACCTCTTCATATCTTAAATCATTCTTGAGGCAGATTGAAGACTTAAATGCTAGCTTAAGTGAAAAATTAATGAAAATGTAATAAGTAATTGCAAAACAAACACTGAGTTAATCAGTTTTAACATGAAAAGATGCCGACGAAAGAAGAGAAGAAGTGGACCACTAGGGTGGATAAAAGAAGAGCTGCTCAGGAAACAGCAAGCACATCAGCCTCTGAGCAAATGAATGCTAAACGTACACAGAGAGTATGAACACTATGAATGCTCAAGTCAAGTGTATTCACTGCACTTTATCATGCAGTGCAGTGTTACTGGTATTGTATATTCTTATGAGGTGCCCTACCTAATTTAGAGTGTCTCATTGACCTGTCTTTCATGTTTTACAGAAAACCATGAGTTAATCTTTCAGCCTGAAAGAGGAAAGAATATCTTACAAAAAGGCTGTAGACACAGCTAAAGGAACAGAGGGGAGGGAAAGTCACTAATTAGACTGCAAGCTATATGTATGCTTAGGTTGTGGGGCTCATGGAAAATATATGGGACATCAGGAAGGTCAAACTGCTTTTCCTATACTACAGGATAAGGGTGTCCTTCAAAAATTTCCAGTAGCAAGAACTAGTAGGAGCAAGACTGGCCTTACCCTTGAATGCCAACTACTTTAAATGGGTTCATGGGCATGGAGACACTAGTTTGCACACTGACCTGATCATTCTAATACTTTCAAGAGATGATCCTAAATTCAAAGCACAGGAAGGTGCTGTTTAGCTCTGTGTTTAGGAAGAAGGGAATAACTGCACTATGACAGAGAGAAAGTTTGGACAGATAGAAAGTAAAAACCAAAAAACATGTGAGAAGTGAGAAAAACAGCAGGTACACTTGGAAAACAAAACACAGCACAAAATTAAAAAGGGACCCTAATACTTGTCCTAGCAGGCCCTTACACTGTTGATAGGTTTTGATTTTTGTGTGTGTGGTTATTCCCCTCTTCCTTATTTTATGCAATAAGAACTCAAGAACATTATAAATTTGACAACACAAGATATTATTCAGTCCATCGGATCTATTTAATTAAACAATAACTAAGTCATACCAAAATATTTGGAAAGTTGTCAAGATTTTTGCCTTAACTATTTAATTAAATAACTTGCTCCAAATTCCTATGAGTCTTTAATTTCCACAAATGAGGATGTGATTCAATATCTAACTGGAAGATTGTACTGGACCAAATTTATTAATGTGTCTGAGAGAACTGAAGTCCTAGATTTAGACTCCACACAATTGTCTCTGTCATAAAGAGATTTAATTCCCTTAGCTAGTCAGAATGTGACAAATCCTTTAAACCAATGATACACACGGTTCCTCTTTCACAAGTTTATTATGTAAAAATCAATGTTAGTAATGTAAATTAAAGCAAAAACCAGTCAGTGAACACAGCCCTGAAGGATCCTACCTCATATGAAGACTTCTCCTAAGTGGACTCTTTTTTTCCCTTGAAATCCAGTTTCATTAGTTAAGATTAGGTATGTTTTCCACTTATGTCAGTAGTGGACATCTCTCATCTTATGGGAGTAAGCATATATTCTTATGTATACCTAATTTAATAGAATGAGAGCAAAACTGGGCTGTCTAATTAAAAAAAAGAGTTCAGATTATGACTGTAGTGGCATCTGATTATTACAATGAAAAAAGTAAGAGCAGAAGCCATTGAGGTGGCTCTGAGGCTAAGGATCTGCACTGGCAATCGGAAGGTTGCCGGTTCAAATCCCATAAATGCCAAAAGGGACTCTGCTCTGTTGGGCCCTTAAGCAAGGCCCTTAACCTGCAATTGCTGAGCTCTTTGAGTAGTGAGAAAATCGCTATATAAATGCAAAGAATTATTATTATTTAATATTTATGGCTTAAGGCATGATGTACTTAAAAGGCACAATAAATCAGAACAAACATAAAGATAATTTGTGTTCTAATGCTATGGTATCAATAGAGTTCCAAAACTATTAGTAGGGATTGTGGTATTTAAGAACCTGAAAGGTATTTCCAAGAAGATCTTACTATTAGGACTTGGATTTTCAATGTTTCCTGCTTGTGTGACAGGTCTTGCCTTTTTGTATTGTCTACTATCTCCCTGTCTCTCTCCCTCATTCAAATCACATACAAATTATACATACCGTACACTATGAAGTGAAATCTTTTCATTCTTTCCCAGCTTGTCCATCATTGTTTATGAGTTTGTTTGATTACTAACTCTGTGTCTTTCTTGTGTGTACTTCTGTTCTGTTTTCTTGCAGAAACTGTATTTAGAAGAAGATTTTGATAGCCAATAGAGGAGAAATGACTACCTGTGTGGAGTGTTCATGACAATTTAGACAATATTCACTTCAGCTTAAATATGTAAATAAAGAAATAGTGTCTAAAGCATTATGACATAATTTTCCTGTTGCAAATATGAAGTCATATGTGTTCAAATATAAATGCTAAATTATGCTGTATAACAGTTATTGTGACTAAGAGTATGTCACACTCTATATGTTTTTACCCATTATGCAATTATTAATGAATTTAACATTTTTGTTAGGTATTGGGTAAACCTGTATCTCTCATGGTTCTAATCACTCAATTAGTGTCATCCTCCTATATGAAGACAGTTCTGTTTCAAGCAAGTAGACAAGCATCTCAAGTCCTGCTTTGGAGAGTCAGGGAAGAATGGGCATGTAGTGATGTGGGGCATGTTTTTCCTGCAAACACTGGATTTTCTGATATGAGTACAGCAATGTTTGAGTGGACCCTTGACATAAAGATCATTGCCCTCTGAGTGGCTAGGTATTTGGGTTCAAATCTGGACATTTCATATTAGATTTTTATATTTTATGCCTGTGTCCATATAGGAGTTTCTCTAACTATTTCTGCACCTTCCATTTCACATATGTTCAGGTTGATTGTTGTCTCTAAACTGGCTTGGTATAAATAGCCAAGTCCTGTAATCTGTCATACTGTCCAGGGCTAGTTCCTGTTTTGTACTGAACCCCGAAACTGCACTGAAATAAGTGAGTTAAATTTAAAAAGGAAATCAATTAACAGGTAAATGAATGGATGTCACTATTCATTATCATTTTGACAGAGAATCCCACCATTTGCTGAATGGATGTCACCATTCATTATCATTTTGACAGAGAATCCCACCATTTGCTGATTATGTGTTCAATTTTTTATTAAATGACTTGGCTTTCCACAATATAAATAAATGCATTTATCTGTAAGAGCTATTTGATTGTAAAGCTTGCTATACTGCATTTTTAGGGAAGAATCTTCCATTTATTCATTTTCTGAACACAGTGTTATCAGTACAGGATTGCAAAGGGCCAAAAATAAAAGATGTAAAAGATGTGATCTTACAGGTCCCATCATAGGGTACCACCAACACACAAACTAACACCTAGTTATAACAACCCAGTTTCTAGTCATCATTATCCTAACCCATACTTCTTTGACATGTAGATTGAAATGGAAATGCCTGGAATAAAAAACATAGACAAAGAATAGAAAGTCTAAGGACTACATAGACAGTGATTGGACTCTGATATCAACACATCTATATTGAGCTTTGAGCTAGCTGTGCTAGCTAATACTATTTTTATTATTGTTTTTAAAAGCTAAAATTGGATCAGTAAAAATAACTAACTAAACAGTCAGATTTGGGAACTGAATCAGTGCATGGTCCAATAACTATACTGAGGTGTAAAGTTAATGCATCACTTCAGTATTATACTTAATTTGAAGATGTTTTCCTTTGCAGTAATTTGTCACTTAATTATCAGGAAGAAATTTACTGTACACGGTTTTTCTTCAAATGATACAATCACTTTTGCCTTTGATCTTTCTACAGTACATAATTTCTGGAAGCCTCTCTGTTTTTGCTGCCAATAAGTTACATCCTTGTCGTGTAAGTATTAAGATCCTTTCATCTTTCTGTTTGTTTAGAGGACAAGTGTCAAAAGGCACTCTGCTATTACAATGACTATGTCTATCCCTATACTGCAGATACAACATCTAGATTATCCTTCATGGAGTACTGGCCTTACCAGATTTGTTGTTATGTTCTTTAAACTAGCCAATAATCAGCTCGTACTGTATGTGCCTTGAATGATTCTTTTTCTGAAGATATTCAGAAGCTTGTCCACCACTGGACCAAGTAAATTCAAAATTATCTCAGAACTTTCTAAGTTCATAAATGGTGCACTTTTGAATTCAGTTACTGTAAGTAAATGCAATGCAGATCATTTTTGAATTACACTCTTGAGTATGAACAATGATCATTCTGGAGCTCAAATCACCATAGGATAGGCCTACAACTTGGGGATAGATCTTTTTTTAAATTTATATTTAACAGCTGTTGATGTTGCAAAATAGTAATAATTATCAATAAACAAGGAAGCAGCATCATGTTCAAAGAGAAAAAGTGAGTTTTTATTTCATATAAACCTGTATTGTGACTATACAGTTAGGTCCATAAATATTTGGACAGAGACAACTTTTTTCTAATTTTGGTTCTGTACATTACCACAATGAATTTTAAATGAAACAACTCAGACGCAGTTGAAGTGCAGACTTTCAGCTTTAATTCAGTGGGGTGAACAAAACGATTGCATAAAAATGTGAGGCAACTAAAGCATTTTTTTAACACAATCTCTTCATTTCAGGGGCTCAAAAGTAATTAGACAATTGACTCAAAGGCTATTTAATGGGCAGGTGTGGGCAAGTCTGTCGTTATGTCATTATCAATTAAGCAGATAAAAGGCCTGGAGTTGATTTGAGGTGTGGTGCTTGCATGTGGAAGATTTTGCTGTGAACAGACAACATGCGGTCAAAGGAGCTCTCCCTGCAGGTGAAATAAGCCATCCTTAAGCTGTGAAAACAGAAAAAACCCATCCAAGAAATTGCTACAATATTATGAGTGGCAAAATCTACAGTTTGGTACATCCTGAGAAAGAAAGCAAGCACTAATGAACTCAGCAACGCAAAAAGACCTGGACGTCCATGGAAGACAACAGTGGTGGATGATCGCAGAATCATTTCCATGGTGAAGAGAAACCCCTTCACAACAGCCAACCAGTGAACAACACTCTCCAGGGGGTAGGCGTATCCATATCCAAGTCTACCATAAAGAGAAGACTGCATGAAAGTAAATACAGAGGGTGCACTGCAAGGTGCAAGTCACTCATAAGCCTCAAGAATAGAAAGGCTAGATTGGACTTTACTAAAGAACATCTAAAAAAGCCAGCACAGTTACGAGATACTGAATTTGGGACTTTCATTAGTTGTCAGTTATAATCATCAACATTAAAAGAAATAAACATTTGAAATACATCAGTCTGTGTGTAATGAATGAATCTAATATACAAGTTTCACTTTTTGAATGGAATTACTGAAATAAATCAACTTTGTCATGATATTCTAATTTTATGACCAGCACCTGTATTTGATCTCTTTTCGATCTCTTTTCTCTGTTCCGTTATTTCACCAAGTAATATTTTCCGTTTGTTTGCGCTAATGCGATCATTACTATCATTTTTTTGAGACTTGAATTTGAGTACTTTCATTATCTCTAACCTGCTCTGCATGTGTATCACACCAACATTTTTGAATTCTTTACGATGTTCTACTTTGTCATCTACTCGGGTGTGGTTAAATCTCTTGGCACAAAGTCTTGTGAAAGTATCTCTCTGAAAAGGTCACGTCTCATCCAAGGCTAAAAAGTCTCGTCTCGTCCCAGGATTTTATTACTATAATACAGAGATATAAAGCTGTTGCAATTCCTTCAATAATAGGTAATCAAGATGCAGAGTACATCAAAACTGAGCATTACATTGATTTACAATTTATAAGTATGACGAGGGAGAAAAACAGCAAAATAACAAACATGTAGTACCACCTAACAAGTGATGTGAACTCTAGGCATATTGACTGTTTCCCAATTTTATATTCCTTTTATCAAAGATCTTTAGACATAATACCAACTTTTGTACTTGTAGGCATTTCTGCAGTTGCAAATTGCTTCCTATATGCTGGCACTTGGGTGTTGAATACGAGTGACTGCTTTTGGGCCCTTTCACTTATTCAAAGGATGCAATTCCTCTTCGTGGACCTAAATAATGTAATGGGTATAAGACCCAAAAACAGAACCCTCTATGAATGTCATCTATGACATTTCATTTTTTGTAGGGTTATTGCGGGCACTTAAATCTTCCTTTGCTCAATTACAATTATGTTCTTTTAGCTTTATTGTATTTATTGAATATAACTACAAGATGATTTATTTAATTGGTAACATTGTTCATTTTTTAAATAAATATTTAATTGTAAAAGTTGCTGCAAGAAATTAACATTGGTTCAATGAGGTAAAATATACTTGTATCAATACTTGCCAAACTTATTAGCTCACGTGCTACATGTATCTTATAAAATCCAAATAAAATAAATTACATAAATACAATTTATGTGCAGGTATGTCATGTTTAATCTAACATAATACCACAAAATAATGTGCACATAATCAAAATTATATATTTATTCAATTAACAAATGCTTTTCATGTGCATTGTCTAAAATACTTTTTAAAAAGCAACAGTGCAATTAAAAGTTACATGACCAAATATAATTTGTTAAATGTAACTACAACCTGAAGCTACTTGAAGAGCCAAAATTATATAATCACTGACAAATATTTGTATGTTTTCAGGTTAAGGCAGTCATAGCCATGAACATTATCAGCACAATTTTTAGCTCCATTGGAATCATCATATACGCCATTGATCTGCAATATTCTACCTACAATTTAGAAGATATTGATAATTATAATTATACTTACAATTATGATTATAATTTTAATTCTGATGGTTATCTTGGAAACACAATCCAGGTAAGTTTTGTTTATGACTATACATTGAGAATGTAAACTGTTTTTATGATGCACTTTCTTCTTGAAGCCAAATTAAAAAGCCACAGTATATATAACAGTAAAATCTTTTTTTAACTAGACTTAAAATATTCATGTTTTCCTTTTAACCTTCTGCTTTTTTTTGTGAATTGACCATGGATAACAAGGTATTCTGTCTTTGTATATGGATATTTAAAACTGACATTTTTGACAATGCTAACACTACAACAAAATGAGAGCCCTTCCAAACCATCTAGAATAGGGGTGCTTAGTTAAGGACCTGGAGATTCACAGTGGCTGCTAGTTTTCATTCCAACCACTTTCAGAATTAGAAGCCAGGCCTAACAGATCATGAAACTTGGTATTTAATTATATTCCTTGTTAGTGCTTTCATTCTTCCAAGACAATTCTTTACCACGTTGTAGATTTTTTGTTTTCTGAGAACATTACCCATAAGAATCTCTTTGTCCTTCCCTTCTCTCTCATTTATTTCAAGCAAATGTATCAACACACTTACTTCATGAAGCACATTCATAGGTTTAAATGGAAGCACATTGACTGGACAGCTGGTGGGTCCTCTGTCATTTATACCTCATTATTAACTGATGGCTGGTTAAGTAGATGGGCAACAATTAAAACCTTAATTGAAAGCTTAAAACTAAAATAGACAATTAAGGGTTCTAAATCATAAAAAGGAGTTAACTAAAACTAAGCCTAAAAAACATAATGTTTTAGTAGTAAATAAATTGATTCTAATTTAGTTAAACCAAAAACCTGCAGCCACTTGGAACCAGAGATGAGTAACCTGATCTAGAAAAAGTACATACTTGATAAAACATCTGAAGCATAATATTTTTTCACCTAACAAAAATAAAAGCAATCAATAAACAGTCAACATTTGACAATGTGAATAGTGATAGTGAACTTGGACTAAAACAGACAGTCAGAAATCATTCAGAAATTAATGTGTGAAATAAATAAAAATCCAAGAATAACAGTTAATTAGATAAAAAGTGAAAGACTTCAAAGACAAAGAAAAGCTTTGATGCTTGATTGATGCCAGCTGTAGAACGCTAACTGTTTTTATGAATAATTCAATGTGGATTGTGTGGGTATAAAATTATGGGGTAGTAACTGTGGCATGAAAAAACAATGATTTAACAAGATTATGTTTATCAGTTTAGTTTGAGTGGCAAAGAGAAGTAACAGGATGAAGAGAATGACAATGAAAAGAACTAGTAATCAACCAGAAACTATTTTAAAAGGGCAAGGCAACCCTAATTATCAAAAGTACAAAACAAAGTTGAAAATCTAAATTTCTATTTTTTTATTTAGCATAGTGTTTGATAATTATTTTACCTTATTTTCTGGTGAAAAGACACTTTAGGTCCTTTAATTATATGGCAGCAGGTAACATTGCTTGTGAGTGACAGGACTTAAGAGCATTGTCAAAAAGAAATGAAAGCTCTAACCAACATCAATGAGCATACAATAACAAAGAAATTATTTTAAATATGTGTAAATATGACAGAAAGCTGTCCACTCTGTCTATCCATTAACTCACTATGTGACCCTGTGTAAGTCACGTTAACCTGCCAATAGTCCAGTAACAGGAACTCTGTAACAATGTACAATCAATTACATTTTGTGACAACTGTAGTTTAGCACTACTCATATGTTACTTGACAAACTGAAGCCTTTCTGTTCCTCGGCACAAGACATGGTAGGCTCAATAGGCTTCTTTAAGCAAATGCTTTCCTTGTACCACAATCTGACTGTTGGCTAAATACCAGATTATGATCTCCTTGTGCCAATCTAAGATTTTTGAAAAATATCATAGTCATGTATTATGTCGTTAGTGATTAATGCAATGAATTATATGAAAACTTCAAGTAAACAGGTGATTCAAACAAATTTGCCACTCACTGATTTATGGAGAATATCTTCCAAGAATTATTTGTTGTAATCAATCATATTAGAGTATGTTTCCTTATAGAAAATGAGTGATGTAACAATTCCTTTCTCAGCATTAAACATGTCCTTTGTTTATAAGCTGGATTTCACAAGCAATAGGTGATGGGGGAATTATAACAGTATATTTGTTTTGTCTTAAGCATTAGTGCCTCCTGTTTATTGTGGGTTTCATTAGCAATACAATTTATAATGTAGTGTACACAGTATGTTTTTGTTATTTCCCTAGAGCACTGGAGAAGGACTCAAGGTCGTTCTACTGATTTTTACCGTACTTGAACTCTGGGTGAGCTTAATTACAGCAATTGTTGGATACAATGCAACCTGTGGAAACACAGAAACGGTAAGCCAATATTCCACATTGCACAGAGTGTTGTAAATAGGCTACAAAACACAAACAGAAAGATATGGTGGATCCATTCATTTTATCCCCTTTACTGGCTAAAAATGTAATGTTCCAGAATTCAAAGTCACAAAAGCAAACTGCAAAGCACAATCCATATTCCTAATGTGGTCTTTTTGCTCTCTCTCTCAGAAGGCCCTTATGTGATACTTTGTTGGGTTGGTTAGTCGAGTTAAGCCATGAAGACTTTCCTTTATGAATATCAGTGAGGCTTACTTAAAAGGAAATGGACAAATATATTAACTTTCTGACTTGAGATTCTAGTTCCCCTCTGTGCTTCCTTGTTTTCATTCCTAGTAAAGGCAGCTCCATAGTCACATTTGTGACTCATTTCATATAATTATAAATAAGTTTGACCATCATGTTTGACCTTTTATTCAATATTTTATGTGGATAATTTAGTCTTTTTTCAAAATTCTTAGCATCCTTTAAATTTTGTTTTCTGTTTTCTTTCAGACTGTAGTTAACACCAGGCAAAATGAAGAACTTGCAGGCATTCCTGTGCAGAACCCACCATATAGTACAATTCTGGAGAATGTACCTGTGACAATGCCTTACAATGAAGTTACAGTGAGGTCAACTTTTCCACCTCCATACACTTTTTAAAAGCTCTCCTATTAAACATTAATTGACAATTAAAGCTTTGGGCAGTTGTGGAAAACTTTCACTTACATTACATGTTCTCAAACAGAAAAATCTACTTTAACATTGTTACCCCAAAAAAGGGAAAAAATATCTTTTGTCTTATGTGTTTCAATGATTGAAGCATCTCCTTATTGAAATCTCTGCTTCTTGTATTCAGACATCTGTATCTTTGTGGATCTTTTTGCATGTTATTACTTCTTTTTTCTGAATAAGAGGTGTTATACTATAATCGTATAACTACATTATATTTTACAAAGACTAATATAGTTTTATAAATATATTTTACAAAGGGTAATTCACAAGATATTAAAGTTTTTTCAGTACTCAAGGAGTAATTTATGCCTTTTGATAAATGCTGATAAGCCAGCAGCAGCAAAAGAAATATATGATGCATTTTTTCTTCCATTTATTTATACCTGTAACTCTTCATACTAGTCTCTGTATATTTAAAGCTTTTTCACTTGATTGACTTGTACATTTAATATAAATTCTGTTATTTACATTGAAGTCCACAAAAACTGAGCTAAAAGAATGTTGTTCTTTTTGTGAAATTGAAAAATGTAATAATACTAGACAAAATTGAAAAAAAATTCCAGAATGTTCCTTAGCATTTGTAGTTTATATATATATTTGTAACAATACAGTGATTTCATCTCATTTCTCATCTGAAACACTAAACTTTTCTATCAAACAAATAAACAAGTTTCAATGTATTGCATCAATTTTATTATATTATCCATCCCAAATTCTAAAACATTCTTAATTTAAGAAAATGTTTAAGATACAGGTCATTAAGACAGGTTCAGTTTTTTTTTTTTTTTACAATTATAGTGATACACTGCAAGTCAGTTCAAGTGCTGTCTCTTAAAACATTCATAGTCAGAGAGTTGCTGTTCTTATGTCCGGCCGGTGTGTAAGACTGATAAAGAATAGAGGCAGCACATGCATTGAACTGGTGTCAGCTTCACAAAGGAGAATTAGTTAATTAAATAACTTTCACATTAAACATAAAAGTGTAAGACAGACAGGTGTTTAAACTTGCTAAAACTCTCTTGATTGCAAGGTCTTCAAAATACTTTGTTAAATTATTGATAATATGTTGGATTTTAACCTACATTCAATGGATCAGAAACATAACATTAAACACATTCTTGAGGAAATGCAGTGCACTACATTAAAGTCAAATTGACAGATTAAGCCAAATTTAAATATTTAATAAGCTAAACAATGTCATGGGACTGCATTAAAGCTAAGCATATAGCACATGGACATGTCATATAAGCACTTACAAAATCCCCATAACACTAACCAAAATATCATTAAATAAATACAACTTTCAATGTGAAATAAACAACATCATGCACATGCAACATTAGACATAAGAATTAATTTAAAATATGTATTTTGAGAAGAAGGAGGAACACAGGGTGACATACAAGAGTGGAGGAAGATGCACACAAGTCGTTTATATTTTATGCATTAGGGTCAGTCTGATGGAGAATGACACTGCAAAGTGGTGGCAGGGGAAAGAATAGTTAGGCAGCATAGGATTGTAGTTTGTAATATGAAGTTGGAGATCAAGAAGAGAATGAGAGTGAGGGAAGAGCCAAGGATCAAATGGTGGAAGTTGAAAAAGGAAGACTGTAAGGTGCAGCTCAGGGACGAGGCTACAGCAGAAACAGTAAATGAGACAGCTAAAAAGGTTACTTGGTGTGACATCTGGACAGATGAAGGAGAACAAGGAAACCTATTTGTATTTGAGAATTATAGGAGAGTATACAGAGGAGGAGATTGGCGAAGAACTAGTGGGATAATCAGAGAAATAAAGAAAGTAGACAGAGTACAGGGAGATAAGGCATAAGGTGAACAGAGAGGTGGTGAAGGCTAAATATGAGGTGTATGATGAGTTGCATGAGAGTTTGGACACTAAGGAGGGAGAAAAGGACCTGTACTGATTGGCTAGCCAGAGGGACTAAGCTAGGAAAGATAAGCAGCAGGTTAGGGTGATAAAGGATAATGACAGAAACATACTCACAAGCAAGGAGAGTGTGTTGAGCAGATGGAAAGAGTACTTTGAGAGGCTGATGAATGAAGAGAATGAAGAGAAGGTTGGATGATGTGGAGATAGAGAACCAGGAATTGCAACAGATTAGCAAGTAGGAAGTAAAGAGAGATATGAAGAGGATGAAGAATGGGAAGGCTGTTGGTCCAGATTACATATCTGTGGAAGCATGGAGGTGTTTAGCAGAGATGTCAGTGGAGTTTTTAACCAAATTGTTTAATGCAATCTTGGAAAATGAAAGAATACCTGAGGAGTGAAGAAGTGTACTTGTACCGATTTTTAAGAATAAGGGGGATGTGCAGAGCTGTAGTAACTACAGAGGGATGAAATTGATCAGCCACAACATAAAGTTATGCGAAAGAGTAGTAGAAGCTAGGTTAAGAAGGGAGGTGATGATTAGTGAACAGCAGTATGGTTTCATGCCAGGAAAGAGCACTACAGATGTGATGTTTGCTCCGAGGGTGTTGATGGAGAAGTATTAAGAAGGACAGAAGGAATTATAATGTGTCTTTTTGGACCTGGAGAAAATATATGACAGGGTGCCTAGAGAGGAGTTGTGGTATTGTATGAGGAAGTCAGGAGTGGCATAGAATTATGTAAGAGTGGCAGAGGATATGTACGAGGGAAGGATGACAGTGGTGAGGTCTGCAGTAGGAGTGATGGATATGTTCAATGTGGAGATGGGACTACATCAGGAATCGGCTCTGAGCCCTTTCTTTTTGCAATGGTGATGGACAGATTGACAGACAAGATTAGACAGGATTCCCCATTGACTATGATGTTTGCAGATGACATTGTAATCTGTAACAAGAGTAGGGAGCAGGTTGAGGAAATCCTGGAGAGGTGGAAATATGGCCTAGAGATGGGAGGAATGAAGGTCAGTTATTTTAAATAAATAATTGCACCCTGTGTAGGTGCAGGCTCCAACTGGGTGCAAGGGTGAATAAGTGCATTTCGCTCAGTGGATAGTGGAAACACTGGCTGGCCATGGAGAATATGCTTACGGGGGGGCAGTCAGGTACCTCAATAATGCCATAGAGGTAGTGGCTTCTCGCACCTGCATCCAATTAGGCAGCAGGTTTAAAAAGAGCCTGCACGAATCAGGGGAAGAAAGAAAAAAGAAGAGTCAAATAGAGTGGAGGTTAAAGGACAGGAGAAGAGGCAGGCAGGAAAGAGAAAGAGAGACAGAGAAAGAAAACAAGCTGGTGTAGAGAACAGAAGCAGGTGGACAGAAGTAGAGCCCCTAGGAGGAGGAGCGTGCAGCCATCGCTCAGGAGGGGGCTGTGGGTTGCTCCTGTTGAGGGACTTGGGAGCAGGAATGACCATTGTGCTCGGGAGGGGCTCTCACTGGGTAGACCCAATGGCACCGGTAGGAGTATAGAGCACCCACGCTGGGTGGAGCCAGAATCAGCAGCGGTTTGGGTGGAGCATGGCTTGGAGGGTGCCTGCGGACGCCGTGGGATTGGTGGCGGGGACATGGGCCGTATGAATTGGGTGTATGCACCTGTTGGTTAACGTCTTTCTGGGCTGCAAGATCCGAATAGGATAAGCTGGAGAGGTGTCAGCTTTAAAGGATGGCACCAGGGCTTGTGGATTTTAAATTAATTTCCTGCACTGTGCTCTTTTTAATCTTGTTTTTAATGGATTTTGTACTTATTGGATTTAAACCTCCACAGGTTATTTATTTATTGACATTTTGAGCACAGCACTTTTTGAATATTTTGATTTTTTAACTGTTTTTAATAATAGCACTGAGCACTTTTTACACCATACCCTTGCTTTGTGTGTGTTTGTCCTCATCTGCCAAGCATATCCGGTTACGTTATCAATGGGGTTGGGTTCAAGAGGCTCGAAGACCAATGTGGGAGCAAGGAGCCAATCCGCACCATCACATACAGGGAGTGGAGTTGACGAAGGTGGATAAGTTTAAATACTTGGGATCAACAGTATAGAGTAAGGGGGAGTGTGGAAGACACATGATGAAGTGAGTGCAGGCAGGGTGGAGTGGATGGAAAAGAGAGTCAGGAGCAACTTGTGACTGATGGGTACAAGCAAGAGTGAAAGGGATGTTCTATAACCATCTATGTTATATGGGCTGGAGATGGTGGCACTGACAAAAAGACAAGAGTTAAAGCTGGAGGTAGTAGAGGTAAAGATGTTAAGATCTGCATTGGGTGTGATGAGGATGGACAGGAGTAGAAATGCGTACATTAGAAAGTCAGCTCAGGTTGGATGTCTTGGACACAAACCCAGAGAGGCAAGATTGTTTTGGTTTGGACATGTGCGAAGGAGAGATGCTGGGTATATTGGGAGAAGGATGCTAAAGATAGAGCTGTCAGGCAAGAAAAAAAAGGAAGGCCTAAGAGGAGGTTTATGAATGTGGTTAGAGAGGACATACAGGTGGTGAGTGTAACAGAGCAAAATGTGGAGGACAAGAAAATATGGAAACAGATGATCCACTGTGGTAACCCCTAACATGAGCAAATGAAAAACAAGGAAGTAGAAGAAGATCAATGGCAACAGTCCTCATTTGCCCAAAAATGTCAATATTATGCTGTGTTCACAAGAATGTCTAGTTACTCATTATCGTGGGATCACACTTTAATCATGTCAGTACCACTGTCAACATTGTTGTGTAGAAATATATCGTTCCATCATTTGACTGCTAAAAGAATGGTTACACTGTCAGAATATTATACTCTATATCTTTTGATACAGAAAAAATAAAACAACTTTCAGTCCATGTCAGTTGCGTAGAGTTTCAATCAATATAACATTTAAAAGCAGCATTTCAAATAAAACAAATGTAAATAAAAATAAATATATAAAAAATAAATAAAACATGTGAAAAAATAATTAGTATTCATTTAATAAAGTGGCACTGGTTAAAGGCAAAACTCACTAGAAGTAGAGTTTTTCTTTCATGTGAGAAAGTTGTGTGTTGTCAAGCTCTCCCGAGTAGTCTTGCAATTTGCTATTGCAGTTTTTCACAAAGGCGTGCAATCTAACCATCATGCCAAATCTCTGAATCACAAATAAAACTGACGCAAGCAGCCATGGTTCCCGCCTTGAGTTCAATCAATGTGTTGTAAATATGGTATCCACATCTCACAATGCAATATAGCATAACTAGGGGGCTCTGCCCCCTGCTCGCTTCGCTCGCCAACCCCTGGCGTTGGGGCATGACAAAGAGTGAGATGTATGAATTAGATATAGAATAGTGTGCAGGTTTGGATGATGCCTATATAAATACAAAATAGAGTGTTTGGCAAAGAGTAATGTTTTATTGGAATATTTCTCTGTATACAACATTAGTAGTAAAGATGGTGTCTTGTCTTTGAATGAGTCTTCCTTGGCATGGATCATTTTTAACTTTAAGTTTAATGTGAGATGAACGTTGAACACATGAGAAGGCAACATAAAGTTGTTCATGTCCAAAAACGGGTTCAGAGAGGTAGATGCCAACTTTGTCCATGGTTTGTCCTTGTGATTTGTTGATGGTCATGGCAAATGCAGCTTTAATGGGGAACTGTCGGTGTTTCATTGTAAAAGGTAATTCCAGGTCAGAACTCGTAAGGTCAATTCCAAGAATGAGAACAGTATTGTTAGCATGTGAATCTGAAAGAACTGTTACTTGAATAACATTGTGTGTCATGGTGTTGACGACTAACCGTGTGCCATTGCATAAACCCTGTTTAGTGTTAAGGTTTCCTAATAGCATGATTATTGTTCCGTTTTTAAGGGTAAGGTTGTGTTGTGGTCATCCGTCCGGGTTAATAGTGTTCAAATATTCTAAGGGGAAATTCAGATGTTCATTGTCGTCATCAGAGTCAACTTTGTCAGAGCTTAGAAAGAGCCGTGTATCTCCAGGAAGTAATGAAATGACCTGGTTAATAATGTGATTAACATTAATATTTTTTGGACATAATATAGTGCGTTGTGTTAACCACATATGCGAAAGCAGTATGGGCCATTGCCTTTTGGTGGCCTGATATGTACTCCGGTAGATGCAAAAGCAAATGAACTATTGTAGGATCTAATGCAGTTCATAAAGTTTTTACTTTCAGGCACATCCTTAGTTAGAAGCTTCTGTAGATATTCAGGATATGAATGTAAAGGAGGCTTTCTAATCTGCCCCTTTTGACAACAACGTGTAAATTCATTATTTGTATTGCCAGTTGTTTCTTCTGTGAAGTTAAGTGAATGACAATGATTGCAAATGACATTCATTAATCCCAATGAATTTTCCTCAATAGTGGACTCATTATTGAAAGCGTTGTCAGCCAACTGGCGTAATCGTTTAGCCGGTGTCTGGTGTTGATGTCCGCGACGGGCATGTTTTGCTTGTGGCGTTTGAGTGCCGCGTTATTGCATGTCCATTATTTGTGACGCGCTATTTTTGATTTTTAATTGATTCGCCTCCGCTTTGCGCAAAGTCCGTTTCACTCTACGTCGTGCATTGTTTGTATCGTGCCTTGTCCGTTTTTGCATGTCGGTCAGTTGAGCTTTCTGCTTTTTGAGTCCCGCTTGCTTGTTTTCTGGCCGGTCATATGCGCGTTGCTTTGCTCTCTTTTTTGTATGTCTGAGTCGCGAGCTCTTTCTTTTGAAATCGTGCTTGTTTCGATACAGCACTTTGAGACGCGCGCTGTATGCATCTACGTTCAATGTGTCTGTTCATTTGGGCACGTCTCTGTAACGGGGTTACTTGAGCTTTGCGTTTTTTGATCCGAGACATTTTTTCTCACGTATTTTCCGAAGCGCGTTGTATGCGCCGCCGTGTATTGTTTTGGTTTCATTCGTGTTCGTGTGTTTGGTCCTGTTATCCGATCCGAATCGTTTTGTACCCGTGACCGTGTATGCATGACTTGTTTGTTCCTCAGCGTGCGAAATATGTATAAGTAATAAGGAGGATCGCACTCACTGTTAATATGGAGCCTTTTCTCCAGTTGAATGGTTAATAGTGCTTTATTTTAATGAGATCCACCTATGCTGCCTAGTGTGAAGGTTTTGAGATGACGTATGTTTAATATGGACGTTTCCTTTAGATATGTGGCTTTGGGTGTCACTTATTATTGATTTGGGGGGGGGGGTGAGGATTGTTGTTGCGCGAGCGTCTTCTTTCGTTTTGTGTTCCAGGGGCTTGTTGAATCCCCCACTTGGTGTGTGTCCCGTCCGGTGCCTGTAGGGGGGAGAGCCTTGCCGTTGTGCGCGAGCGTCTTCTTTTTTTTTGTGTGCTAGTTTCGTGTGCAATGGGTTTCGTGCGGTGCCTGCCTTTGACTACATTTTTCTTTGCCTTTTCCCTTTTTCTGTGCTTGCGGCGTCTCATTTCTTTGTCCTCTTGTTTCTTTGCTCACTCCTTTTTTCTGTGGTCTTGTCCGCCTCTCGCGGCCCCTCATCCGCCTCTCGCGGCCCTTTCTTGCGCCTGCGCAGTACGTCTTTTTGCAGCTACGGCCCATGGCCGGATGTGCCTGCGTCCATCATCCGGTTTAGCATTCTTTCTTTGCTCACTCCTTTTTTCTGTGGTCTTGTCCGCCTCTCGCGGCCCCTCATCCGCCTCTCGCGGCCCTTTCTTGCGCCTGCGCAGTACGTCTTTTTGCAGCTACGGCCCATGGCCGGATGTGCCTGCGTCCATCATCCGGTTTAGCATTCTCGGTTAGTAATATGGATGTCCACTGCTCACTCAGTGTGCAAGAGCCGAAAAAGAGTGTGCATCTGAACTGGAATGAAGCATCAGAGTATAATCTTAATTTCTGGTCAAGATCGTTTCTCATATGTTAAAATAGTACTGTCATATTTAATATTAAAGTCATGGTGTGTTTTTTTTCTTCTTCAAAAATAAACTTTTTATAGTGCTGTTTTTAGATTAAATTAATATACTACTTTATTGGACCTGAGAGGAACGTTCAAGTGAAACAGCAATTTAAACCTAAGCAACATGGAAACATATTGACATCTGAACTTGCTACAGTGATCGAAGCAGGCAAGTGTCACTTTCACCGATGAAAATAAGACTTTGTGTTGCAGGTTTAAAAGGTCAAGTGGCAGTAAGAAAGCCATTGCTGAATAGTCAGATGTTTTAGAACACTGTGATGGCCCAGGTTAGCTGCACTTAGAACATAGGACTGTTGATAGTCATGTCCGAGGATGAGCTATGCAATAAGGACACATAAAAAGCAAGGGTAGGCAAAAAACAGTAGTTTCTGCTTGTATTCTTTACAAAGTACAAAAGTGCAAAGAATAATCATTACATCAGTAAATAAATAATCAGAATAACAAAAACAGTGTCTGGTGGATGATAATAATCTAATAAATAAGTTAAAATCCATACAGGAGAGGTAAACCCCATTTCATTCCTTTTTTCTCTTTCCTTGTCCTTGTCAGGATTCCCTCAGATACAGCCCATCACATACCCACGATCCACCACCTCTGTCAGCACTTAGAGACCCAAACTGTCTCCTCCACCAGTACCTGCAGTTCTGTGGGTGTCATGCCCATCCTTAAGTACCACTGTTTCAGAACCTCTTCCTACCTTAAATCAGCTCCCATGGCCTTTCTCCCTCTTGCCAGCCCACATTTCAGCTGTTCAGCAAACAATAATAATTCCACCTCTCTGGATGCTCCACTCAGCCCTCCTCCTGCTCTATGCAACTTAATTTAATCAGCAAGATGCATGCCTCGCAGTTCATCCTCCTGCAACTCTACCTCTCCTTGGCAGTGATTGCATTGTCTCTCTTCTTTTTCCTTTCCCTTTTGTCTGCCAAATTAGTCCCACATAGGCTTCCTTTAAAACACAGGTGCCTAATCATGCACCCCGGAGTGTTAATGAGGAAACTGGCCAAATTGCAAGTGTCTGCATGTGAAAGCTTGCTTCACCAATACCCCTATCAACACCTCAGGGCTCCTTGTCCCTGTTACAATATGTACTTACACCCACCCTGAACCTAAGTGTACTTTTTTAATTAAAAACCAGCACACTGCCACAGACCCAAAACATACATCACCCCTCTTTCCAGTTTTTATTGAAATGTACACAGTTTACCGTCTCAATATACTTTGAAATTTAAGCATAGAAAGTGAGACTTGTTTACATTGACTACTACAGTATTAAGCTGTGCTTGAAGCTGTTATCCTGTGAGGCACCTAGCATGCAAGCAGATGACTCTCAGATTCTTATCTTTTGATTCTGTTATGGTTTTGGTCTATCAGACCTGTTCCTGTCAGAGTTTCCTCCAATTTCTAAATTCCTTTTGATGATGTAGAAAGCTGAATTCACTGACACATTTGCTTTCTTTGCAATTTTTCTAAAAGTAAGAGCTACACTTTTGTTGGTAATAATGGTCTGTGTGTCTTCCTTTGTTAATTGTCTATTTCTTGCAATTATGATAGTAACATACAGTGCAACAATGAGTCCAAACAATGCTTCAGAGGGTTGAGTAACACAGTTTTTTTTTTAACATTGCTTTTCAATGCAGTATATAATTAAATATGAAACAAATTTTTAAAAAAATGTACAATCGCAAAAATTACCAAAAATATTTCAAATACGTAATTTATTAAATTAAGAAGAAAATTCAGAATCTAAATCAAGAAAAAAAACATAATTAAAAAATAAGGTCTAAAATCTACAAAGTATAAAACTCAAAATTCAAAATACAAAAATCAAAAAGAAAAGAAAAGAAAAGAAGAATCAAAATGAAAATTTCTTAATGTCAAAATACAAAAATCCAATATCAAGAATCTACATATTGAAAGTTGAAAGTCAAAACCTTAAATATGTTCCAATCATCTAAATATATGGTGTATTTTATTTATTTTAAGAGTGATGGCTAAGAAAGATATTTAACTTCAAGTTCTCTCCCAATGTTTCTAATAAAATATACTTCAAAAGGACCGTAGGAGCAAACAATATTAATAGCTTCATGAAACCTATTAAATCCATTTGAATGCTCACAATGCTGAAAACAATTAACTAATTTTGCTCAAGCTCCATTAAATACATACTTCCTGTTAAGGACAATATTGCATGAAAGTGAAACACATTCAAGCAAATTTGACCCTTTGAACTGAAGACAGGACTCTTGTTCGGCCAATGAGGGGGATATCAAAAGTCCTCAAAATTGCAAAAGGGAGCCAGAGAACACTGTTGGATACAACAAGCAAATATTACAGCAAAGAAATTGTGATTGCAGATGAATTCAGCAGTTCTTGGGTAACTGCAAGTTATTGGAGCACCTGACAGCTGTAACCAGATTAAAGACAAAGCCCTAGCAGATAAGAGACACAATAAGGGGTGAAATAGTGAAAGATTTGGGTAGGTCAGAAGAAAACAAAGCAAAATGTAAAAAAGCCAATTGAGAAAAAATTATAAACAGAAAGGAGAGATTGTGAGAGATAGATGTCTAGGATGGAGCTCCATTAGGAGTGGTGTTACTTTATTTTATATTTATTATCATCCTGAGGTATCCTGTATTTACTCACCAGAAAGGATTTAAGAACATTATATAGAAGTATATATAAGGAAAAGGAAAATCCGTCTAAAGCATTGTTAAAATTTAAACTGGACACAAGTTCACAGTACAGTCTGCCAGAGATTTGACATGGAACAGACAGGCAAAGGAAGAGATTTGCCAGGACATGACGCTGCAGCATCGGCTTCACCTGAGAGTGAAAGTAGGAGTGAAACTGTGAGATAGATAGATAGATAGATAGATAGATAGATAGATAGATAGATAGATAGATAGATAGATAGATAGATAGATAGATAGATAGATAGATAGATAGATAGATAGATAGATAGATAGATAGATAGATAGATAGATAGATAGATAGATAGATACTTTATTAATCCCAATGGGAAATTCACATTTTCCAGCAGCATCATACTGATACAATAAATAATATTAAATTAAAGAATGATAATAATGCAGGTGAAAAAAAAGACAGTAACTTTGTATAATGTTA
Source organism: Erpetoichthys calabaricus (assembly GCF_900747795.2). Classification (NCBI taxonomy): domain Eukaryota; kingdom Metazoa; phylum Chordata; class Cladistia; order Polypteriformes; family Polypteridae; genus Erpetoichthys; species Erpetoichthys calabaricus. Next base: position 85,674,176 of record NC_041395.2, read on the forward strand.
AATGTTAATGTTTACCCCCCCGGGTGGAATTGAAGAGTCGCATAGTTTGGGGGAGGAACAAGGGGAATTCGTCGATTCCAGGAGGATAATTGGAACTAAGCATGGCCTCTTTATCCCCACTGTCAACTACAGCTAATACCCCCCCATGAGTCAGCAGCATCAACCCCAGCTCGATTCACAACTCTGCCTACAAAGCATGGAGAAGACTCAAACACACTGTCCGAGCTGAAGGGAATGATTGCCGCACTTGTGTGGGAACATAAATAATATAAAGAGTGATATAAAGAAGAATATAAGTGATATAACGAAACATATAAAGGATATAAACAAGACAAATGAGAAACAGATTCAGGATATAAAAGACCTGGAGGAACATTTAAGTACTAACTTTACTGCAACCTTTAAATAAATTCTAAAAGGAATTGATGAAAACAAACAGGAAAATATGAGTAAGTTTGAGAATAAAATTGGAGTACTTGGTGCTCAGCTTGAAGATATTAGGCAAATGTATACGACTCATATTGAAATAGTGGAACAACTGACATCCGCTGCTGACAAAAAAGCAACAGATGCAAAATCAAAATGCACAGTGCTCTGTGACAAACTGGTTGTGCCTGAAGATAGATATAAAATGAACAACATCAGAATCGAAGGTCTCCCTGAAAATCGTGAATATCCAAATCCAGTGAAATTCAAACCTGAACTGTTCTCTAAAATATTGGAGAGAACTTGAATGCCTTAAAACTGAGAAGCCCGATTGTCCATTTTGACAAACTACAAGTTAAAGAAAACTTGATTTCACTTCTCAAACTGAAACAGGAGATTATATTTGAAAATATCCACATTCGAATATTCCCAGATTTCTCCCCTTCAACAGCTGCTAAACATGAAGCATTATACAGCATTAAACAGTGGTGACACAAAGCCAAAATAAGATACAGCCTCTTGTTTCCTGCCAAAATGAAAGCGGGTATTGAAGACCAGTTTTACATTTTTGCATTTTTAGTTCTCCGCATGAAACAGAAAAAGTGCTGAGAAGTCTGATCCCGACATCCTTTTGAAATGTGATCATTTGTCATATCTTGTCCTAGCAAGGCAAAAAAGATTCTGTTTTGCATTTGTTCTATTTGTAATGTGACATTTCCCATAACATCACATTATATTTCCTTTTCCGCCACTTTTTTTAAAATATGTACATTTTTGGTAACCACAAAGTAAGTAGTTACATGCAGATTTCTTTTTTTTTCGTTAAATTTCATACCCTTGGTTTATTGTATCGAGAATGTACTATCATATGTTATCTCAGCCTCCATGGGAACAGTTTAACAAAATTCCCTAGGTTCATTATATTGGGATTAAGATCAAGTCCTAGGTTTATTGTATTTGGACTGTACTATCATAAGATATCTCAATTTTAATTAAATCTACACTGATGTTGATGGGTTTGCTTGTTTTGGATGTGCTCTGTCTCGTGGCATGTCCGAGGACTGGGACTTCGTCAAGTGTTGTCTAGCCTCACTTGGGAAGGCAAAATGCTGGGTTGGGGAGGAGAGAAAGAGATCAATGCTATTTCTTATTTATCCTTTCTAATCCAATAACTGTAAGTGGAAACATAACAATAGGTTCCATACCTATAACACCTAGCAATAATATGAAATTAAGGTCAAAGCTATCTTATGTAACAAAGTACTACCTTAACATAAGACAACAAAATGTCAACAAAATTTCAGAAGCAATGTCTCTATGACCAAACAATGAACTTAATGAGCTGGAATATAAAAAGTCTCAATCACAAATTAAAGAGAAAAAAAGTATTCTCTCATCTAACAGGTCTAAATGCCAAGATAGTATTTTTTACAAGAGACTCACTTAATGAGTAAAGACCAGTTTCAGTTGCAAAGGGCTTGGATTGGCCAAAATTTTCACTCCAGGTATACAAAGAAAACTAGAGGTGTGGGAATCTTAATACACAGAACAATTCCATTTGTAATATCAGATGTAGTATCTGATCCTGAAGGGTGATATGTCATGGTGATGGGTAATTTATTTAACACTAAAGTGTTTTTGATAAATACCTATGCACCTAATGCGAATGATAGAAATTTCATCCAAAATGTATTTGTATCCATTCTAAATGTGAACACTCATTAAATTAAAATAGTCTGAGACTTTAGTTGTGTTTTAAATACAGACTTGGATAGGTCTTAAGCTACAGTGGAGATAACATTTAATACTGCAAAAATAATCACAGTTTGTAACTGATCATAACTTATAAAAACCATGGAGATTTTCATATCCAAATTTAAAAGCATGTTCCTTCTCGCCAGTACATCATTGTTACTCAAGAATTGATTATTTCTTCATAGACAATCATTTTTTGCCCACCATCAAATCTTGCAAGTACAACACTATTGTTATCTCTGACCATGCTCCTCTGATCATGGAGCTTAAATCATTGTGCCTTACACACTCATCTCATAGCTGGAGTCTTAACCCAACATCATTAGCTGATGAGAACTGTATAGAATTTATATCCAAGCAAATTAATTATTTTCTAGAGACAAATACACCCTCAGAGGTCTCTGCAGGAATACTCTGGGAAACTCTAAAGGCATTTTCTCATATCTTTCTCACAAAAAAAAACTGAAAACCAAGGTCAAAGTTAATCAGTGAAATTGCTAGAATAGATCAGAATGCCAGATCTCCAAATCAGGCACTTCATAGGAAAAGACAGGTTTTGCAATCAGAATGTAACCTCTTGACAACAAAAGAAAGGGAACAATTCATCTTTAAATCATGACATCACCACATCACCACAGGTCCGCCATGCCCTCAACCCTCTGCAGTTCGCATACCAGGAGAAGGTGGGAGCAGAGGATGCCATCATCTACATGCTACACCGATCCCTCTCCCACTTGGACAGAGGCAGTGGTGGTGTAAGAATTATGTTTCTGGACTTCTCTAGCGCTTTCAACACCATCCAACCTCTGCTCCTTAGGGACAAGCTGACAGAGATGGGAGTAGATTCATACCTGGTGGCATGGATTGTGGACTATCTTAAAGACAGACCTCAGTATGTGCGTCTCAGGAACAGCAGGTCTGACATTGTGGTCAGCAACACAGGAGTGCCGCAGGGGACTGTACTTTCTCCGGTCCTGTTAAGCCTACAGTGGTGTGAAAAACTATTTGCCCCCTTCCTGATTTCTTATTCTTTTGCATGTTTGTCACACAAAATGTTTCTGATCATCAAACACATTTAACCATTAGTCAAATATAACACAAGTAAACACAAAATGCAGTTTTTAAATGATGGTTTTTATTATTTAGGGAGAAAAAAAATCCAAACCTACATGGGCCCTGTGTAAAAAAGTAATTGCCCCCTTGTTAAAAAATAACCTAACTGTGGTGTATCACACCTGAGTTCAATTTCCGTAGCCACCCCAAGGCCTGATTACTGCCACACCTGTTTCAATCAAGAAATCACTTAAATAGGAGCTGCCTGACACAGAGAAGTAGACCAAAAGCACATCAAAAGCTAGACATCATGCCAAGATCCAAAGAAATTCAGGAACAAATGAGAACAGAAGTAATTGAGATCTATCAGTCTGGTAAAGGTTATAAAGCCATTTCTAAAGCTTTGGGACTCCAGCGAACCACAGTGAGAGCCATTATCCACAAATGGCAAAAACATGGAACAGTGGTGAACCTTCCCAGGAGTGGCCGGCCGATCAAAATTACCCCAAGAGCGCAGAGACGACTCATCCAAGAGGTCATAAAAGACCCCAGGACAACGTCTAAAGAACTGCAGGCCTCACTTGCCTCAATTAAGGTCAGTGTTCACGACTCCACCATAAGAAAGAGACTGGGCAAAAACGGCCTGCATGGCAGATTTCCAAGACGCAAACCACTGTTAAGCAAAAAGAACATTAGGGCTCGTCTCAATTTTGCTAAGAAACATCTCAATGATTGCCAAGACTTTTGGGAAAATACCTTGTGGACTGATGAGTCAAAAGTTGAACTTTTTGGAAGGCAAATGTCCCGTTACATCTGGCGTAAAAGGAACACAGCATTTCAGAAAAAGAACATCATACCAACAGTAAAATATGGTGGTGGTAGTGTGATGGTCTGGGGTTGTTTTGCTGCTTCAGGACCTGGAAGGCTTGCTGTGATAGATGGAACCATGAATTCTACTGTCTACCAAAAAATCCAGAAGGAGAATATCCGGCCATCTGTTCGTCAACTCAAGCTGAAGCGATCTTGGGTGCTGCAACAGGACAATGACCCAAAACACACCAGCAAATCCACCTCTGAATGGCTGAAGAAAAACAAAATGAAGACTTTGGAGTGGCCTAGTCAAAGTCCTGACCTGAATCCAATTGACATGCTATGGCATGACCTTAAAAAGGCGGTTCCTGCTAGAAAACCCTCAAATAAAGCTGAATTACAACAATTTTGCAAAGATGAGTGGGCCAAAATTCCTCCAGAGTGCTGTAAAAGACTCATTGCAAGTTATCGCAAACGCTTGATTGCAGTTATTGCTGCTAAGGGTGGCCCAACCAGTTATTAGGTTCAGGGGGCAATTACTTTTTCACACAGGGCCATGTAGGTTTGGATTTTTTTTTCTCCCTAAATAATAAAAACCACCATTTACAAACTGCATTTTGTGTTTACTTGTGTTATATTTGACTAATGGTTAAATGTGTTTGATGATCAGAAACATTTTGTGTGACAAACATGCAAAAGAATAAGAAATCAGGAAGGGGGCAAATAGTTTTTCACACCACTGTATATACAGTACATCAGACTTCCAATACAACTCGGAGTCCTGCCATGTGCTGACGACACTGCTATCGTGGGCTGCATCAGGTGTGGGCAGGAGGAGGAATATAGCAATCTAATCAAGGACTTTGTTAAATGGTGCAACTCAAACCACCTACACCTGAACACCAGCAAAACCAAGGAGCTGGTGGTAGATTTTAGGAGGCCCAGGCCCCTCATGGACCCTGTGATCATCAGAGGTGACTGTGTGTAGAGGGTGCAGACCTATAAATACCTGGGAGTGCAGCTGAATGATAAATTGGACTGGACTGCCAATACTGATGCTCTGTGTAAGAAAAGACAGAGCCGACTATACTTCCTTAGAAGGCTGGCGTCCTTCAACATCTGCAATAAAATGCTGCAGATGTTCTATCATACGGTTGTGGCGAGCGCCCTCTTCTACGCCGTGGTGTGCTGGGGAGGCAGCACAAAGAAGAGGGATGCCTCACGCCTGGACAAACTGGTGAGGAAAGCAGGCTCTATTGTAGGCATGGAGCTGGACAGCTTGACATCCATGGCAGAGCGACAGGCACTGAGCAGACTCCTGTCAATCATGGAGATTCCACTGCATTCACTGAACAGTATCATCTCCAGACAGAGGAGCAGCTTCAGCGACAGACTGCTGTCACTGTCCTGCTCCACTGACAGACCGAGGAGATAGTTCCTCCCCTACACTATGCGACTCTTCAATTCCACCGGTGGGGGTAAACGTTAACATTATTCAAAGTTATTGTCTGTCTATATACCTGCATTGTTATCACTCTTTAATTTAATATTTTCTTTATCAGTATGCTGCTGCTGGAGTATGTGAATTTCCCCTTGGGAGTAATAAAGTATCTATCTATCTATCTATCTATCTATCATTATTATGAGCACTGAAAGAAGTCTAATAAGATCTTAGCTCAAATAATCCACAAGCAGGAAGTCCACAATGCAATAACAGTAATTACCAACAAAGACAAAGTTAAAATCATTGACCATAAAAACATAACCCACACATTTAGAGAGTACTGTAAGTCCTTATATTCTACTGTTTAAACAAGATGAGACACAATCTAATCAGTTTTTTGATGCATTACAGATACCACAGCTAGATATTCTTTGTGCAGGGGAACTGGATAAACCTCTGACATTCTCAGAATTACTAGACGCTCTAAACTTACTTCAAAATAGTAAAGCAGCAAACCCTGATGGCTACCCAGTGGAATTTTATAAAAGAAATTTCAAATAAGCTAATGCCACTCTTATTAGCTATATTTATAGAAGCTAGAGACAGCAAAATTGTACCTCAAACCTTTTGCCAACCATTAATTACGGTCTTTCCTAAGAAAAATAAGGACTCACTACAATGTGCATCATTCAGAACAATCTCACTTATGAGTAATGATGTTAAGATACTCTCCAAAGTCCCAGCTAGATGGATTGAGAAAGTGCTTCCTTCCGTAATAAGTATGCAAGTGTGTCAGCCATCAGTCAAAAGTGTATAGTTCTGCCCCATAGAGGAGGTTCTGTGGCGATACCTTTACTTCATTCTCAAAAATATTAAATCAGACAGTTATTTTATATAAATAGCATTTTTGATTGTTCTACTTGTTCATCAGTCAGCACAGATGGAATCACGATTACATTTTGTAAGTCCATTCAGCCCTTTTATCACTCTACTGTTGATGTATTTATACACTTCACACTGTAGTTTGTTATATATCATTTTAATTTGTGTATAAACAATTTTTTTCATTGGGTAATGAGTAAAGTTGCTGCACATTGCACTTTTTTTTCATTTACAGGATGTTTTTGGTAGTTCAATTTTTAGATGAACAAAAATCTGTGTCTGTTATATCACAATTCTGGTCTAGTGATGGCACAACCTTTTGGCCAAATTATAAGAGTGATCAAAGACTCAACAACGCAACAAGATATGCTGAGGAGCCAGGCCCAGACTGGACCAAGCATTATGTTTGGTGTACTAGAGTCCTACGGTAATTGAAATGTTCAAGGTATGTCCCGACTTAATCCCTTTCACCAGAGAAATATTGCTGTAAAATATTGGTTTCTTGCTATGTTCATTTTTTTAAAATAGAAAAGCAATAAATATTTGTCTAAAGCTTTATTTTCATGTTGCAATCATGTCATTTTTCACTGTCTCCTGGCCTCTTTTCCAACAACCTTCATCTGTTCATACTAGTGTTCATGAGAAATCAGGGACCAATTCACACCTTTCATTAACATGCATCTCTAGTGATTGCATTTATCCAAATTGAAATCCAATCTTACTTTCTCATGTAGGTCTCTTACAATTTTTCCTAGTTTCACTTTGGTGGTTAAATACTATCCAACTGTGATGCGATTACAAAAAAAGAAAATACAGTGGAACCTCGGTTCACGACCATAATTCGTTCCACAACTCTGGTCGTAAACCGAGTTAGTCGTGAACCGAAGCAATTTCTCCCATAGGATTGTATGTAAATACAATTAATCCGTTCCAGACCGTAGAAACTGTATGTAAATATATACATTTTTTCAGTTTTTTAAGCACAAATATAGTTAATTATACCATAGAATGCACAGCGTAATGGTAAACTAAATGTAAAAACATTGAATAACACTGAGAAAACCTTTAACAACAGAGAAAACTAACACTGCAATAGTTCGCGCTATAGTGCTAGGAACCCATCCATCCATCCATTTTCCAACCCGCTGAATCCAAACACAGGGTCACGGGGGTCTGCTGGAGCCAATCCCAGCCAACACAGGGCACAAGGCAGGAAACAATCCCGGGCAGGGTGCCAACCCACCGCAGGACAGTGCTAGGAACCGCTCTCGCTAAAAACACTTTTTTTAATGAGTTTTAAGCACAGGGGGAAAAAGGAACATTTGAAAAATCCGTAATTTAATAAACCACCAAGAAAAGTAACACTGCAACAATGCAGGCTACGAACCGATCACCGGAAACATAACTGAAAACAAAAACAAGCCTTCTCTAACTTATGCGTCCCTCAATCGCTCTGTGTGTGTGTGCGTGCGTGCGTCTCTCTTTTGCGAGCCTGGAGCGCTCCTGTGTGTGTGCGTGCGTCTCTCTTTTGCGAGCCTGGAGCGCCTGTGTGTATTGTCACGCTTGGGTCACAGATTTGCACAGAGACACAGGAGGTTGTAGAAAAAAAGGAACTTTATTCAAAGCACTGCAAACAAACATTTGTCTCTTTTCAACAGTTTAAACGTGCTCCATGACAAGTCAGAGATGACAGCTCCGCCAGGAGCACAGATTGTCTGAGAGAGAAAGAAGGAGAAGCAAGCAACCAATTTAACAAACTGAAAGAAGCCCGTGCAGGCTTTTTAAGAAGGCGGAGCACCGCACGAGAGGCATATTACGCGACAGAGCCGGCAAGAAGGGAAAGGAGGAATGTGAAGGTAGTCTGTCCATGTTTCTTAGGGGTTTTCCCAGGGGCGTCTGTATTCTCTGGGGGTGCGATCAGCTTTGCAGCTCAAGCGCTCCTGTGTGTGTGCGCACACGCCTCTCTCTCGCGTGTTCCTGTGTGTGTGTGTGTGTGTGTGTGTGTGTGTGTGTGTGTGTGTGTGTACAGCCCTCTGTCTCTTGCGCTGCCTCTCTGTGTGTGCGTGTGCGTGTGCGCGCGCGCTCTCTCTCGCTCGCTGCACAGGAAATGCACAGGGAGAGAATGAACATCAACAAACCGAAAGGGAACCTGGCTTGTTCGTAAACCGAGTGTTTGGTCGTGAACCGAGGCAAAAGTTTGGCGAACTTTTTGGTCGTAAACCGAGTTGTACGTGCACCGAGACGTTCGTGAACCGAGGTTCCACTGTATGTGAATGCTAGGTGTAAATGGGGCCTAGGTCATAGTGATTTAAAAGATCACAGAAGTGATAATGTTATATTGCACATTGTTTACATCACCTGACGTTAACTTTTTGAAACACTTTTAGAAGATTACATATCTGCATGGCAAGAGATGAAGAAGTCTTTGACGTGTCAAACTTCAGACTTGTATTCAGATGATGAGGAGGGTATAGGCAGGGTAAAACCAATATAAGTTTGATTCGACTTCACCTGTGTTTTGTTGAATGTATGAAGCCTTTGTTTTGAGTAATATGTACACATTTAATCTTCTGTAAACAGCCACTACTATGGTGACACTGACTATGAAAGTTAACACAAAGACTTAGCTAATAAAACAAAAGTTCCCTTGACAAGATCTTCAAAACCTCAACAGTCAACTGGACCTCACATGTTATCCCCACATTCTGCACCTCAGGTGCCATCACCACCTCTACCATCTGTGCCACCTTGTCGCTCACCACCACATTCTTCGCTTCAGGTGCCACCTCCTTACCAGTCACTATTGCTCTTTGAAAATACATCTCAACAAATATCCAGGAACCTTCCAAAAATGCAGAATACTTCTGAACTCTTCAGGCCTTCTTACAGAGCAGGTCGATATGGAACAGAACCAATACCTTGCACTGGTAAGTTATGATCAGACTATTGATTGTACTTGTTTCACATATTCAACAACCTTTTGAACATATCGGAGCATAAGTCAACAAGTTATTAGTTATGTTACGGTATTTGTTGTCATGTTCATTTTGTGCCAGTATATTCCTTGATTTTTAGTGTTTTGCTTTTTAAGATGTCAAATTTCATATACATATATGAAATACTTTAACCATTGTTTGCATAAAGCTGTAGTATTTACATAAGCATTATCACAAATTTGCACTAATATAGTTGTTTTAGCTGTTAGGTTAGGTTATCTGTTACAGGATGTTTATTGTGTAAGGAACCATGTTTAGGAAAATACTTAATAGCTCTACAGTGTCCTACAGTTACAAGAAAACTTCCTTGTACAATAACAAGAGTTGCAAAAATAAATGATGTCAATTGAGCTTTATGAACATCACAATCCATGCATTTTGTACTTCGTTATATACTATTATTATTACAAAATTAATGTCTACTGGATTGAATTACGGTTAACATTATGCTAACATTATGCTTATTTATGAAACAAATATTCAGCTGTTTTTCTTTTTTTACTTTGGAAAATGTAACTTTTTAGCAGTATTTGTCAGAATGCCAATCATCACATCAAAGTCAAAAGACATATGTTTCAGAGTGACCATTGATGCTGTTTCTGCATATATTTTAGTATTTTAATTCTAAAGCCACAGCCTGTATATTATCTTTTGTCCTTGTAGATTTCTGTACTGGCATCTATTGGAGGACAAGATACCAAGCGTGTCACATGGAATATTCTTTCACATATCTTTGGAGATGGATGTTGCAAAAAATATAAACTGGAAGGGAGTGAATGAAAAATGGGCCTTCAGTCAAATGGCAAGCAAAACTCTTATTATGCGTAAGTATCCATCCATCCATCCAAATCCAATTTCAGTATATGAAATTAGTCTAATTGTATTAAGATATTACATTTTATGCCTTTGGTGTCTCAGTGGTAGTGCTGCTGCCTTGCAGTAAGGAGACCAGGGTTTGCCTCTCAGGTCCTCTCTGTTTGGTGTTTGTATGTTCTCTCTGTGTTTGCTCTGGTTTCCACCCACTGTCCAAAGGCATATAGGTTCAGTGTATTGTAAAATGGCCTTTGTGTGTGTTCACCCTGCGATGAACTAATGTCCTGTCCAGGGTTTGTTCCTGAATGTGCCCCAAAGCTAGCTGGGAAAGCTCCAGCCCCCCATTACCCTGGTCTGAATTAAGCAGGTTAGAAAATGACATGACATATTATTTTAAGATATAGCCTAAGTATTACAGATTTCTGGAAAATAGCAATTATTAAATAAAAGAATTTTCCAGGTCTCTCTCTAACACCTTCTGCTCCTCCTAAAACTCTTGCCACATCCTTAGGAGTACTTGGAGTTTCCTCTATAGCAAGAAAGAGCATTAGTAGTGGGTTTCAGGTTTTTATGCATTTATAACACAGATTCATGTATTTAACATGAGCTAATTGTACTATTTTATCCACAACCCCAAATAATAAGTAAAGAATAAGAGAAAAACTGCAACCTTAATTCAACCTTACAATTGAATTGTTGTCAATATTTCCATATTAATTATTTTTACACTTGCTCCACAAAAAAAATCTTGAGGGTGTGAGTAGGTCAGTCCACAACCTGTTCATAGCTTTTATCGATCAGTATTAAAAATAAGTTCACTTAAATCAAGCATGAATGCTTTCTTATTATTAGTAAAACTTTTGCCTATCCTGTATTAAAAAAACTTTGCTGTGTGGTCATTATGCAGTAGTGCAAGTCCCAACCGTTATTTCACCATTTCTATTACTGTGGGAAATGCCTTAAAGCAACTGTTTGCCAATTAATGTTTCTGATAATTATTTTTCTGTGTTTGCCTGTAGGTGCAGTTCACCACAGTCACGGGGCAGCCAAAGCTACAGATGTGGACATTAATAAATTTGCCATTAGGTGGTTCAATTTGGCATCTGACCGTGGTGGTGGCTGCAAGGAGCGCTGCAGGAGAGTGCAGGCAGCAGTGCCTTCTGAATCAGGACTGATGTAAATACACTTTAGTAGTCGAGCTTATTACTGTTTTACTGTTTTGGGTAGATTTCTTCATTTTTGTACTTGCATCCTACACTTTTGTGCAAATGTGTTAATTTTATTTTTCTATACTTTAACCATGTTACTGGATATTTGAACTGATAAAATACTCAATATATTAATGTATTATGTTTGTTTGGAATTTAATTACATGTCGGGAGCTTTGATCCATACAACTGCATTGAGTTTACATAACATGGTAATAAATTAACCAGTTATATACTGAAAGTTGTCATTCAGTTATTTTTCTCTCCTTAACTTTTCATACTAGGCACTTAAATTTTATGTGGGAGATAGATAGATAGATAGATAGATAGATAGATAGATAGATAGATAGATAGATAGATAGATAGATAGATAGATAGATAGATAGATAGATAGATAGATAGATAGATAGATAGATAGATAGATAGATACTTTATTAATCCCAATGGGAAATTCACATTCTCCAGCAGCAGCATACTGATACAATAAATAATATTAAATTAAAGAATGATAATAATGCAGGTGAAAAACAGACAATAACTATGTAAGGGAATATGGACAAGAAAATACTATTTAACTCAACAGGACATGTAGGAGACATTGCTATAAATTAAGTATGTCATGAGTTTTTTTTTCATGCTATGTGTTTGGAAAGTGTCACCAGCAAAGGTATATACTCTGCCAACTCAACTGGAGTTGAAGTAAGCTAGCATCTCTGTAGAATGCTATTGAGACCTTGATTAGCCCATTCCTTGATTTCCTAAGGCTGTTCTTATCGACCATGGCATAATTAGGTATAATTAAATATTAGAAGGATGACCCTGTATTACTCATTCATTAAGGCAAGGTCATCATTTCAACTACATTTTTTTCAACAATTCAGCAGACGTTAGCCCTATTTGCCTTATCCAGATTAGAAGCTGAGGTAATTTTAAGAACTTGGCTGTACGGGGGCCAGATTTCGCACAGAGTCAGTCTGGGGCTGTAATGGATGTGTGCCAGAAAAGGCACGGATTTTAAAAAAATTATTTGATGCTGGCACAGCTCTGGTATAATTCTGGCCCAGGTAAAATTCCTGATCTGTGAGGGTATTGGGCCATTGTGCAAAAAGACACTGGACCAAGGTCTGTATGCCAGATCTGGTCCTGATCTTACAGTATATCCGGGCCATATCTGGAACTGTGTCCATTTGCTGCCCGATTCACCATTCTTATAACTGCACTGTTGTTGTCAGTTCCCTGATAACTAAGCTTCCAATTTGGCTTTTAAAAGAAGTAAACACGCATAAAGTACAAGTGCAGAAATATACTTTCGTGAGGATAGTTCTGTCATATGATTAAAAATACTATTCAGTGCATGAAAATGTAATTAAAATATAGTATCCAATCTACAAACGATACATTTTGAAGTCGAACAAATTGTTATTTGTATTTCTTCAAAATCTAAAATCCACCAGCAAAACTAAGTCGAAGCATATTTGCATCAACGTTAAAAAAGCAAGAAATTATGCGGCGAATCTTCAGACTACCTATCTAGCAGTACAGTAAGGAGGCTTTAAAGCTAAATAATGCCATTTTATTTTATCTACCTTTACTGTTATAAAATATGGCTAGCGGTATAATCTCTTAACATCGAAATGTGCCAACTAACACCCATAATGTAACACACACCGATTTCGACTGTGGTACAATTGAAATTGACAATACCCATAAACACCTTTATACATTATAAATAAGGTGACAAAGAAACTAACCATTTCCCAAAATTTGCTTCCGAATACAGCGATCTTTCATTCGAGTGGACGAACCGCTTCAAGAAAAAACTTCATGATTGGCTGTCTCAGACAGAAGCATGCTCATTGCTCCGGATATTATTGTTTGAGTTATTTTCAACATTTTTTTGCAAATGCATTATTTTAATTTATAACACAGCATGTCCTAATTCAAGTCTGTAATGCAATTCTTAGGTGTATTGATTACAGAGGCCCAGCATTACCAAGCGATCACTGGCCAATGAGGAGTTTACTGATCAAGTAATACCAGCAATTAACCCATCTTGGGACGCTAGAAGACTTGTAAAGGGGCCCCTTGTATCAACCTCCACACTGGCCCAGTGTTATATTTTATTGGAGGCTGTCCTGGTCCACACTGCCCATTGGCTATCCACATTGTGACACTGTGTGCATGTTTGGTATTTCCAAAATGCGCGTAATTTTCAGATGAAGAAATGAAATCTCCTGTTGATATTAGGATTGCCGTTGTAGTGACTCATAGTCACGTGAATCGAACCTCTTCTTGCATTCCCTCGCGACTTCCGTAGTTTTGTAATTCCTTATAAGTTTACTTGAGGTAGTGAAACTGCGACATAATTCATTTAGAGTTGGATAGTTCAGTTACAGTTCCATTTCAGTCGGACAGGGTAAGAAAAAAGTTAACAAACGGTATTTTTATTTTTCTATTCAGAGATAGAGTACCGACGATGTAATAAGTGACAATTTTCAGTTTACACACTGATAGAATAATATATACTAAAGAGAAAATAACGAAGGAAACATTTTAAATGAAGACATTTTTGGAACATTTATCGTACATTTAGCTGTGCAGAAAACAAAATGAATCCACAGATCACCCAGAGAAAGTAAGCACCACTACTGTCCCAGATTGTTTAAGCAATAAATTAAAGGTATTCCATCGTTTCAATATATGGCTGCGCCAGTCTGCCCTGCACGTCCTTACGGCTAACATCTATACCTGTTTTAAACATACCTTCATTACTAACATCTAGTGGTCATTATACATATCAATACAGTCATTATAAAAATTAATGTCATGTATTAAAATTAAGCAAGAGTTCGTAATTTCTCTCTGATTTCTCCAGGAATCGAAGCAAACTATCTTTATCCATTAACATATACTAGAGTCATCAGCGAGAAAAAGAAAGGCTTTTTTAATGTCGGTTTTATAAATCGGCAACAGAAATTTGATATTTTAAAAAGACAAACGGAAACATAGTTTAATATACAGAAAGTGGTCTTAGTAGTTAAAAAAAAGACTTGTTTTGAAGGTTCTGTGCCTTCCTTTACAGTTAGGTGCTACTGAAAAATATGCAGAATAAAAAAATGTATAAGATCAAATGAGGCTCACATCTCTTCCTCTTCACAGACATAACGTTTGTTTATTTCGCAGGCTTTTCGACGGTGGAGTTGGTTACCTCCATTATATCCATCCATCCGTTTTCCTAACCAGCAGCGAGAAGATTACAGTGTAGTAAACTTAATTTCTAAAATTTAAGTAAAATGCAATACTTAGAGTTGTCAAGGCAGAGTAGGGTTTAATTCTGTTGTATTTTACAGAAAAACGTCTTATTATTATCTTTGAAACTGCAATGTCTTCTGTTGTCCACATAAATAAAAGATAGAGTACTTAAACAATACCCAGAAGGCTATCAGCAGACATTAATCTGATCAATAGCTCGGAATGTTCCAAATGTTGAAATCAGCAAGTTTTGTCAAAGTCGCTAGAGAAAAAAATAAGCCGTCAATAAGAGTACAACATGAAAATCATTAAACTGTTGTATAAATATATGCACAACATTTACTGTAAAAGGCCCCCTAATGAGAGCTGGCAACATTATTACCCATGCCTTCAGCAGGTAATTTGACTTGTTAAATACTGATATGAATAGCATGATCTCAGCCCTGTCACTGCATGAGGTTTGCATTTTCTCTCTGTATATGCTGTTTTCTGTAGTAACACATCCCAGAGAATTACAGGACAGACTGATCATCAACTATAAATTGTGTAAAACGATAGTGACTCATTCAGGGTTTAACCTCCAGTGTTTGTGCCCACTGCTGAAATTCTTTCACTCTTAAAATAATGGTTCCTTATTGGCATTTTATTGGGCTGTGTGGCTCCTTTTAGAACCACTGCTTGAAAAAGAACCATTCATATCTTGGAAGGGTTCTTTGTATATGAACTTGGTTATTTGATCTTTAAAAAGGGCTCCTTGTACACTGAAAAAAGGGAAATGGCAGGTTGTTACATTTACAAGAATGTATTTACTTTATATTACACGTATTGTTTATGTTCCACTTTTGAACATAACTCGATCATGTTTAATTTATTGAATCTTGTGGGATGTGCAATATACTAATTTCAGTCATTTATGTAGAATTCAAAATAGTTATATTATAGTGAGGACACCGGAAATTACGCACCAAGCGGATTTATCATCAGCAGAGGGTGGATAACTTGACGGTAAAGTCATGTGACTTTCAAAGACGCAACAGGTTTTTCGTTTGAGTTATTGTAGGTGGTTAAGAGCAAAAGGTTAGTGAAATAAAAGTTTAAAAAAATAAAAAACACACACAACGAGAAATATTCAGATATTCATTTAAAATACTTAATCACACAGACCAACGTTATTCCGTTTTGCGTTTTTCTTGTGTTCTCTTTTAATGGTACAATGAGAGTGGCGTAGTGGTAACGCTGCTGCTTCGCAGTAAAGAGACCGCGGTTCGTTTCCCAGGTTATCTCCTGCGAGGAGTTGCTTTATTAACATGAGCAGGGGTGGTCGTAGCCTGTTTGGTTCCCTGGGCGAACACCCCCTCTGGCGCCCCAAACACACACACACAGACACATATTAAGGATTGTACATTAACATATTTTATTGTAAAAAATGTTGTCGAAAGCATACTGAATTTAACCACATAAATAAATAAATAAATAAATATATATATATATATATATATATATATATATATATATATATATATATACAAACATAATAACTTACATATAAATTGGAAGAAATAGAACTTTAAATATAAATCAAGCACACACAGAAGTCAAAATAACACATACATATAACAATTATTATATTAAATAGTTATAAAATGCAAATTCAATTAAAATAAGGCATTCCTAAATTGCACAATTAACATGATTGCACTTCGCACAACACACACTAATATGGAATAATTGTCATCTAAATCAGGACCTTTCTTGCCTTCCTTGATGCAAAGTCATCAATAATGTCATCATGTGAAATCCGGTCAGCAATTGCATGATTGATGCTGATGATGGCAAGGCCAGTGAGGCGTTCCTGAGACATAGTGGACCTCAGATATGTCTTCACAAGTTTCAGCTTTGAAAAGCTCCTCTCTGCTGGAGCCACAGTTACAGGTAGAGTAACTGCAATTCTCAGAGCAGTCCACAAATTTGGGTATATTTCTGAGAGTTCACTGTCATGCACAAAGTTCAGCAGCTCAAGAGAGGTCATAGATTTTGATGGTAAGTCAGGCAAATTCTTAATCTCCTGTGCAAGCTCTCTAGCATCCAAGTCTGATTGGTCCTGAAAAAGCAAAGTAGCACTGAGGGCCTTACACTGTTCAGTGAGGTCATCATTTGAGAGATTTGGAAAATGTGTCAGTACTCCAAATTTCTCTCACATTTTCCAATGTGGTGAATCCCTTTTGGATGGAAGACACTGCAGCATCAACAATAACATTAAAAAAGGTCACCTCCAGCTTCTTTAGGGCATCACTCAATGGCTCATCAAATGATTCGTAAGAGAAGTGCCGCTTTGTAGATCTCAGTCTTTTCTGTTGCAGAACAGCCTCTACGTTCATGTCCTCACACATATCCTTGGCTGACATTTGTGCAGATGCAAAGCCTGTTGCCCTTTAGTTGCAGAGACCTCTCTCTGTCTTTTTGAGGAGATTGACCGCTACATCCACAAGCATGTTGGGAGACTGCATGAGCTTGCTCACATGGTGGGTTTGGTTCAGGATGTCATACCACACCACTGTACAAATGCTGAATCTGTATGATCCCACCTCCTCAGACAAAGACTGGGCCTCAATATTTATGACTGAGTCTTTGGTGTGGTCTTTCACCTCAATCAAAGCCTCTCTCACTGTAGATGCTTGGTACCTCAGGGGCTCAACGCTGTTGATCTTACTTTCCCACCTTGTTTCAGACCACTTCTTCAGTGTAATGTTAGCATGTTTTTTTCAGGATGGCCCATCTCTGAGTGGAGGCTGAAAACAAATTGTAAAGTTTTTGCAAAATCCCAAAGTAACTTGTGGCATCAATAGATCCCTTTGCAGCATCAGCCACAACCAAATTCAGTGCATGAGCTCCACTGGGAACAAAGAGAGCTCTAGGATTCAGTTCCAGGAGCCTGGCTTGAACGCCCTTGTTTTTTCCCCTCATGTTGGCCCCATTGTCATATGACTGACCTCTGCAGTCCTCAAAAGGAATTTTCAGCTCTTCCAGCCTGTTTAAAATCATGGATGCGAAATCTTTCCCTGTGGATTCGTCAGCTTCCAAAAAACCTATAAAATACTCCTTAATATGGGGCTCCTCTTGTAATGACACAATCCGAATCACAACTGACAGCTGTTCAGTGTGGCTAATATCTGGAGTGCAATCTAGAATTATGGAGAAAAACTTTGCCAGTTTGATATCATCAACCATTGTTGAAGTGATCTTGCTACTCAACAAATCAATGAGTTCATTTTGTACATGGTGACCGAGATAGCTGGTGTGACTGCAAGTGCCTTTCCGGACACGGTTAATGTGCTCTCGCATTATGGGATCAAACCTTGCCATGAGTTCAACTTCTTTTAGAAAATTGCCATTTGATGGAGAAAACAATGTTTCTGTGTTTTCCCTTAGTGCTAAATCTCTGATTGCGAGAGACTGAATGATAGCAGTGAGACGAGTCAGCACCGCTCTCCATCTTATTTTCTCAGCCTACAGAAGTGCCATCTCTTGTTTGTCAATTGTTTCACCTTTTTTAATCCTCACTACCAGTTCTTTCCATGCTTTCATGGAGTTGTGGTGTTCAGGACTATTGTCATGTGAGGTGAGAAGAGAACTGGCATGCTTCCAATCTGTCAGTCCAGAACTTGTTAAATTGATGTGTCTTTTAGAAAACAGCTTGCAGTAGAAGCAAAAAAAACTGTTGTTTTTCTCAGAATATACTAGCCAACTTCTAGGTATCTTTTCACCGCTAACTAGTGTTTTCTTAAAATACTGGTGGTGGCAAGTTCTTCCATCACCCTCATTTCTAGGGAAAACAAAGTCAGGTGCTACCTTACTTGGTCCTTTGCAAACCAGCTGTATTCGAATGCTGTCAGTGATATCTGAAGGCCAGTTTGCAGGGTCCGTAGGCAGGGGCTCATCCTCAGGGGGTTCAGCTCCAGGCATTCCTATGAGCATACATTTGCATTAGTATACACAAGTTATTTGGAATACACAGTATTCATAGTGGTGGAACAGTCTTTGCAAAATATTATGCGACACACACTCAGGCTACACACAATCACACCTGAAGTGGCCACAATTGGGTCTTAATCCTCGGGATCAGACATTTGTGGAGACACATATGTGGCTGAGGAGGTGGATGGCTCCTCATCTTGGGCAGTGGCAGTGGCAGAGGGTGCTCCAAAATATTTCAGTAGTGCCCTTGAATAGAAACTCAATATAAAACTCTGATACATGCATGCATCATTTTCATAATTAAAACAAACATATAATTTTGCCCAATTTATCAAATATTCAGAATTATATGTATAACAAGCATTTTATTGAATAGGCTATCACAACATCAGTATTTGGAAGTAATGCATTACTCTGCAATTACAGTAAGATAACTTTCCTAAATAATGTAGCCTAATAGTGTAAAGGGATTTTTTTTTTTGCTAAGTCAGCTAGACCAGGGGTAGGCAACGTCGGTCCTGGAGTGCCACAGTATGTGCAGGTTTTTGTTCCAACCCAGTTCCTTAACGAGAACTTAATTATTGCTGATGAAGCACATATTGCTTAAGTGACATTTTGATGCTTCATTTTAGTGGTCTTGCTTGTTAAGGTTCTCCAACCTTAATTGCTTATTTCAATCTTAAACTGCTGCATTCAGTGTTTTAATTGCTCCTTATTAGCAATAAGATGTAAAAGACAAAGCAGCCAGCAGTTCTCCAGCTAGCTTTTTTCCAATTGCATCTGTGTGTGTTCATCATGCACGGTTTGATTTAATAAAACACTTAACAGAAAAATGTGACAGACTGAAAATGATCTGTTTTAGGCTTCAAATCATTTGGATGATATCCTTGGAAAGGAAAAAAATCTACGATATAAGAGCTTTACATTGCACAGACTAACAAGCCATAAAATTAAATAAGGTCTGAGATTTGCAAGGATTGGTTTCTAATTAAGCAATTGGGTTGGAATGAAAACCTGTAGCCACTGCGGCTCACCAGGACCGACATTGCCTACCCCTGTTTTACATCTTATTGCTAATAAGGAGCAATTAAAACACTGAATGCAGCAGTTTAAGATTGAAATAAGCAATTAAGGTTGGAGAACCTTAACAAGCGAGACCACTAAAATGAAGCATTAAAATGTCACTTAAGCAATATGTGCTTCATCAGCAATAATTGAGTTCTCGTCAAGGAACTGGGTTGGAACAAAAACCTGCACATACTGTGGCACTCCAGGACCGACGTTGCCTACCCCTGAGCTAGACTACAATAGAATACTATCGTCCGGTTTTAGCGTAGCATAGTATGCAAACGGCTAACAAACAGCCATTATAATTCGTCATACATTGAGAATAGGAGACAAATCAACAATACACCTCTTCCTTAATGGCTAATTAATATTATGCTGAACACGGTCCAAAAGATTCAGTAAGTCACATCAGTGTTTACTGTCTGTCTACTGTTTACTATCATAGCCAAGTGGCTAACAAACGTAAACAGAAGTTTTCCCTATCCCTACTAATTAATGTTATCTTGTTTCAGGATACATGTCATGCATAATACCTGCCATTATCCAATGACACATCTGCTTATCTTTATCTTTTGCTCGTTTCTCCTCCTCTTCTTTTCTCTTTTTTCTAAACTGTGCACCTGGTGGCTTTGCCCTTTTCTTGTCCATCTTCCATCGGTGTTAATTTTGCATTCCAGTATCAACACCTATCCCCCAACCCGAGAATCACCACAACGTGAACTAATAGACCTACACCTTAGTGCGCAGATTCGGTTTGTATAGGGATTTTTTTCTGCGATTTCGCACAACCCAGGAAAAATGAATTGTGACATAATGGGCTTGGATTGACAATATTATGGATGAAATCTGCCTTATTTGGAAACACCCGGCCCCCCTGCCCTTTCGACAGGTTGTGTGTGAGACTTCAGCACAGCAGCAGCAGCAAGCCGGCACACCGAGGGCCCTCGCACTCACTTCCCACATATATGGGTGTGATAGGATTTAGAAAACACATCGGTGCAAATTATAAGTCTATATCATAATGTCTGGTGCACTTGTGTTTGTTTTTATTTTGTTTTATTTTGCGAGCTGGTTATTAGATGCCGCTCCAGCCAGCCAGAGAGTCCCCTGCCGCCCCGCCCCTCTCCGCAGCCAGACCCTTTTGGCGGCAAGCAGCAGGCGCACCTTGCAAATGGAGGGCGCCCTTACTCCCCGCAAATGGGCAATAGAAAACCGATCGGTGCCCATGCAATCCCAAAAATGCGCTGACATGATGTCGGGGCAGCATGGGCGCGCGCAAAAAAAAAAAAAAATTTCCGCCCCACCAAGATGCCGCCCATGTCGATCCATATCAAAAACCGCCACTGGATGAGCCATGTTTATTTAACGTAACATAATTAATTTAACAGAGAATGAAAAAGTTACATTAATTTTATATAAAAATAGCATGTTGTTTCAGAATATAATAATTTAGTGCATTAAGCATAATTAAATTTTTTTTCATTAAAACAATTTTATTATGTGCAACCAATGTACATATTTTTTTATTTTAATCTGACATGCCATTTTTTCAGTGTATATGGACAAAAAATAAATATATGGTGTATAATAGAAGACCTTGCAGGGTACCAAGAGATCAAGAAAACCTGAGCTTAGCCTGTGTGATTGTATGCAGTAAAATCATTTAAAAATCAGAAACCCATTGGTATGGCACACATCTGTTATTGTCTGTTTATTTTTATTGAACCTGTTAGCGATTTAAATTAATAAAGGTTCTTTCTGGAACCTTCATGTGAGTACTATTAGGAATCAAAATTTTTTCCACTATGGCACTGGTGTGAAGAACCATTTCAGCACCTCTATTTTTAAAAGTGTGTGTGCTGATATAATTTAAAGTCACCACTCAATGTGTACAGGATTACACAACCACGCGATCCGACTAGGACAGGGCTACAGCGGAGGCGTGACCACGGGGGAGCTGGGGTGGGCACTGCCCCCCAGAGACAAGCCATGCCCACCCTGCAAAATGAAAACTCTGGAGAAGAATAATATTTGATTTTCAAAACTGAGTTGCTTTCCAATTGGCCCGTTTGAATTTGGGGCATATCCGTCAGTGCCTCCTGCACTAGACAGGCACTGTGCTGCTCACAGTTCTCTTCGCCGCACATTTTGCAGCACGTTTTGAACCTGTTGACTGCATTCTTTAATTAAAACAGCGTATACGTTCCATTCTTCTTTTATTTTCTGGTTGGTAACACCAAAGGCTATGCATAGGTGGCTTATTAAAAAGCAGACATCTTCAACCTCTGTCCCTCCGCAAGCTGCTGGCTCCATGGTTGAGCCCAGCACCGCTGCTACCAACACGGAGCACAGCGCACCCACGTCAGGAACTGAAACTCCAAAAGATGTAGATAAGCCTACACAATCCTCCAGCTCTGCACCCGTGTCGGGTACTCCAAACCTCTGCCTTCAACAAAATATACAGTCCGGTCTGCCGGACTTAAATATGGATAGCCCATCCCAGCCCATTTTAATTAATGATCCCAAGTGCGCATTCGGAAAGACCCTCAGATGTCTTAGTGCAAGCTGGTATCAGTCTCGACCATGGCTTGAATATTCTGTTGTCCGAGATGCCAGCTTTTGCTTTGCCTGCTGCAAATTTAGTGTTTCCAATTCGGACCGCGGGGACATTTTCACCAAACACGGCTACACTAATTGGAAAAAAGCTCTAGAAAAAGACGGTGGCGGCCTCCACAAACACGCGTCTAATATCCCGCACGTCAGAGCCATGTCTACATGACAAGAGTATCGGCGCCGGGCAGAGACGGGTGAAAGCATAGTTCAACTACTGGGTCCAATAGAAAAGAATAGATATTATGTGAAAAGCATTGGGGGCCGTTCAGTTCCTTGCAGTCAATGAACTGGCTCTGCGTGGTCACAATCACGAAGGTGGGGAGGAGGGACTTTTCCTTAAGTTCTTTGATTACACGATCAAAAAAGATGCCAAGCTTGCAGAAATTGTAAAATACATCCCAGACAACGCAAAATACACATCCAATGTAATTCAAAATGAAATAATTGAGACTCTTGCCAAAATGGTGGTAAAAGATATCAGGACCAAATACGAAAATGCTGACTCTCCTGGACTTTGCATTAAACGTGATGGTACCAGAGATCGCTGTAACATTGAGAATTTGTCTGTAGTGATTAGACTTGTCCAGAACTCCATCCCTGAAGAACACCTGATTGGCTTAATTAAACTGAATCAGCTTGATCCTGAATATATTTGTAACCAAATTCTGTCACATTTCTCTGAGCTAGGTTACAGCCCAGACAATTTAGTTTGTTTTGATAGTACTTCTGTCATGTCTGGGGCAAGGGGTGGTGTTACCAAAGTTGGTAAGTACACTCCCACTGCTACAACCACCAGCTCCATTTTGCAGTGATACATGCAACGGAATCAGAACCTCTGGCTAAGAAGTTCATTGACTGGTCAAATTCATTGAACACATTTTGTCACAGACATTATGTTTCACACACATACAATACACACACACTGAAAAGACTTCTAGAAATACGATGGACCAGTCATTATGATGTCACAAAGTCCATTGTCAACAATGAGGAAGGTATAAGGGGGCTTCTCTCAGAGGTAGCAGAGGCTGGCACTGCCCCTTTTGACATTTGCATAGAGGCATGTGGTCTTTTGACCCAATTAAAAAAGCAGAATTTCTTCAATACAGGAAAATTCCTCCTTCATGTGCTTGGTGTGCCGAAACCAGCCAATGCAATTCTACAGGCACATGCAGTGGATTCTATGTTGCATTCACTATATGTCACAACACTCATCATTGGTGTGTCTTGAGTTGCATGAGAAAGCTCTTTCTCTACTTTGAACCGCATTCTCACTCCACTCTGCCGAACAATGCTGCATTCAAGGAAGAGAAATTTAGTCTTTCTGTCACATGAGAAAAACATCACAAAAAATCTAGACATGAATGAATTTATTTCAGAATTTGTCAAGAGTAATGGCAGACTGGTCCTGTAGATAATATCCAGGTTAAACACTGGAAACTGATATCCTATAGCCTCCCTAATGACTACAATGAGCCACGTTTCTGTTCTTGTTCTCATATGTTGTATACATTTGACTTTATTGATATTTACCTTGTAGATGTAGTTCTATATTTGTTCACAAAAAATAATAATACAAGTTCCATTGCCTCTGTTAATTTTATTGAAAAATAGGTTATGATTTATGCCACAATTTTTGCTTTTATATGTTATATAAAACTATGTTATTATTATTTGACCCCCAAAAATAGGGAAGGATGGATGGATGGATGGATATTTTTTGCCCCAATACCCCCCTAACACCCCCCCAAGAGACAAGCCAAATGCCCATCCACACATGATGTTCTGGTCACACCTCTGGGCTACAGTATGAAGATTAAATAACTGCTTGGTTCTTGACCCAGGAACTGGGGACCCACTCATTTCTTTTTTGTAGACCTTTTGCTATTACCAGGGCTGTTATCTTCGCCGTTTGCTTCCGTTTCTATTCTGCTGCATTAGAATTTCGAAATAAGTGTATTCCACAATTAATCATTCAGTATTCGATATATCCTAATCGTGGGAAGTAAGCAATTTCGGCATTCCATTTAGTGCACCCCATCTTAAACTGCTCTAAACAACAAACGCATGTTGTGATCAAGCATGAACACTAAAGGCGAATGCACTGGCGGATCAGTAGGACCAACGTGCTGTTAATTTACTAAACGCATTATTTAGTCTGATCCCGAACATAAAAACGTGAGTGCATTTTTTTGTTTGCAGCAGCATTACATTAAAAAATTGAGAAGTAAAATGAATTGTTAAACCAAGATTACTTGACACTTTTTAGATGTTAAAGAACCAAAATGAAGATAATTGTCCACATTTTGGACATATTTTGTTTTCTAAAGATTACTGTGCAAACTGTTAAAACACTGCACGCAGAAACGTATATGACCATTTAAAATTCAGCCACATGGTCTAGTATGAAAAGTGCATGAAAGCTTGACTAAGCAGCACAAAGTCCCAGTAATGTTTGGTCTGCGACAAGACTGATAATTAACTGCGTATGCTATAACGCATGTCCGTGAAGCAGGGTATCGAAAATAAAATCAGATAACAGTAGTAATCGTGTTTTATTTATCAGAAGGCAAGACTATGATTAAAACTGTGCGGCAAAGATTTTAAGAAATGATCAGCACTTAAGGTCAGATAAGTCATCAGTTCCTGTTTACGCTTCCGAAGTTACGTTGCCTTTAAAAACAGATACAAGTGTTGCTTTAAGTAACCACGAACGATCTGCAGTTCAGTAGAACTATACACAAATACTGTGAAATGTGAGCATAAATAAATGTGTCCTGAAATATTTTTTTTGTTATTTATTTATTTTTGTCCATAATATTCCTCCAAATGTAACCTTGAAATAACTAAACAGAACTTATATTTTGAACTGACTATTTCACCCTTGTTTTACAAGTCTAAAGTCAGGTGCATACGTATTTGCAGCTACTTTTTTGAACAACTTTACAGCTCCAATCAATGGCAAACAAGATCAGTTACAAAATATTAGTTGGTGCTGCTTTGGGCTTTTCGTGTCAAAGTGTCTAAACTGATACAGGTGCAGCTCAACTTATCTCGCACTGGCTCATTCACCTTGTCTTCTGTGAGACACCATATAGATCAGCAATCTGTCATACTTTTAAACTGCTTTAAGAAATGTTCAATTGACTCAGCTGGAATGCCAAAGGATGGGCATCCAGGGCAGGTAACTTTGTCACCTGAACTGGCGTGTAGCCTCGTCTGTTGCACTAGTTCTTTATGGTTTCAAAAATAGTTTAATTGATATTGTAGTCTAAAAGGGCCACCAACATTGTAATTTCTTCTGATAAATCTTCAGTTTTTCTTTCTGAAATATGTGATAACTTCAGCAAAATCCATTTCATCAGCAATAGTAAGCATTTTTCTAATTAATGCCTGTGCTGTTTCATTTACCTCCATCTTCTGTACAGATGTGTTGCATTAGGCACGAGCAATCTACAGAGGACGATTCACTAATCAAAACATAGTATGTGCTAGTGCCCACCCTCTCAACTTTGACGAGTGAAAGTGCCAGTTTTATTTCAAGCCGCATTTCATGATGCGCTTGGGGGAAAATTATGGATAAAATTAAATAAATAAGCAACAAAACAACATGTTTCATGAGACATTTACTTATGCTCATGATTCACAGTACTTTTATTTATTTGCACATTTATTTTTGTCCAAAATATTCCTCCATAGTAGACGCCTAGACAATAGCAACTAAAAAAAGATTGCTTACATTATTTAACTATATAGGAGCTTTTCTGGGTATTTGGCAGAGATATTGCCTGCTGCTGTAGAATGAAAATGTACATGTTTGCATTAGTGGTCTATATTCAATTAAGTTTTATTCAGGTTGAATTTAATAAGTTTAGTATGGAATGTTTTAGCATAGACAGAGTGGTACTACAGAGCTGTCTTTCCTACCTTACAATACCAGTTTCTGAATGGAGTTTGCACATTCTCCCCATGTTTTTACAGATTTATTGGTATCAGTGAGCATCAGTGAGTTTATTCAATCAACAATGTTGTCTTTGGTTCTTTTATTTCCATCTCCTCAACAAGAGTGATTCATTATGTGTTGAACAATATGATAGTTGGCTTGTGGCGCTTCATTCAGTATGGTTTGGCTCCATCACACACTCTGCTTTTTTCATTTGCTGATTTTTTTTTTTTTTTACCTTGCGTGCACACTTTAAAAAAAAAACAGTGTGCAGTGTAATCAGTTCATTTCAGATTTTGTTATTTGTACAAAATGAAACTGTGATGTGCACTTTTCATTGCCACACTGTAACTCTGCATAAATTTCATTCTATAGGTTATGTAAAAGAAGGTAATAGATGAAAAGTAGGTGCCATTTAGGAAAAAATTCTATGATTTGAATGCATGTTTAAGTTATTACAAGCAATGTGCATTATTGTGATATTTGTGAGACTTACCAGGAATGTTTATTTGGTTTATCTACTCTTGCCACACATAGATACACACATAGCAATCCTATCCAGATAAAGTCTTGAGTGGAGCCAATTGCCAATCATTATGTAATATTCCACATATGTCACAGTTACATACACATACATATAGCAATCCTAGCCAGACAAAGTCTTGAGTGGACAAATTGCCAGTCACTCTGCAATATTCTGGGTAAGATTCTCTATACAGGGACTCTAACAAACATGCGGGTGTCATTTTGACACACATACAACCACAACTGTTTTTTTATATGCTGCTTACTAACCAAAAAATGTCCTGCTTTTACCACAGTTCTTCTAAAAATTGACAAGCGACTTCAATCACCTTGATAAACCCTGTGAATAGAACAGTAACCATCTAACTCATTTACATTTATTTGCTTAGCAGATGCTTTTATGTAAAGCAACTTACACAAGAGGTAAACAATCGAGTAACATTAGACTAGAGTCTGTTTGTTTAGCAAGTGTAACAGAATGGGTAAAAAAAGTTGATTGCCACAAATGTAAAGATGTAATAAATAATACATTTAAAATCATAGGTTACAATCAATAAAGCAATTAAACAAACAAATTAACTAAGAATATAAAGTATCGCAGACAAAAGTTTTTTTTTCCTTCATCAGTTTCACAGATAATCACAGAACAGATGGGTAGCTCATTTCACCAACTACTAACTACACAGGAAAAGAGTTTGGATTGAGACTTGATGCTATGTAGTGGTTACATCACCAGATGCTGTTCCATAGCAGACCTGAGTGGTCCAGAAGGAATGTAGGACCAGTGTCTCCATACACTCAGGTGGTGACTCACTGACTACTCTAAAGGCAAACATCAGGAATTTGAACTTAATGCATGCTGCTACAAGGAGCCAATGTTGTGACCTGAAGAGAAGAGTGTCATGTACCCGTCTCGGATTGTTAAATACAAGATGGGCTGCTGCATTCTGCATCATCTGCAGCAGCTTGATAGCACACGCGGGTATTCCTGCCAAAAGTGAGTCGCAGCAGTCCAGACATGACAAGACCAAAGCCTGGACTAACAGTTGTCCTGCATGCTCTGCCAGATAAGGTCTGATCTTGAGGATACTGTACAGTGTGAACCTTCATGAATGTGGTCAAAAAAGATAGCTGCTCATCAGTTACCACCCCATCTTTGCATACTGACTTGGCAGGTATTAGCAACAGTGAGCCAAGCTGTATGCCAAGCTGTATAGAGATGGGGAGATGAACAGACTGGCTGGCCGAGATCACAAGAAGCTCTGTTTTTGCCAGGTTGAGCTGTAGATGGTGGTTCTTCATCCAGGTTGAGATATCAGTAAGGCATGCAGAGACTCTAGCTAATACAATATTGCCCTCTGGCGCGAACAACAGGTACAGCTGTGTGTCATTGACATAGCACTGATAAGAGAACCTGTGGGATTGGATGATGGAGCCCAGCGAGGTGGTGTACAGAGAGAAGAGTAGAGAACTCAGCCCCATCCCTAGGGTACACCAGTGCATGTCTGGTGTGCCTTTGACAACTCTCCTCGCCAGGTGTATCCAGCAGGGGTGTTCTTTCTCCCTTGGGATGTGTATCTTTTTGATGCAAAATTGACTAGAACCAAATACTATACCTGTTGTACCCAGGTCGAAAATAATTACAAGAGAGAGAAATATGGTACAAAAATAGATCCATCCATTCATCCATTATCCAACTCACTATATTCTAACTACAGGGTCACGGGGGTCTGCCAGAGCCAATCCTAGCCAACACAGGCAGGAAACAAACCCTGGGCAGGGCGCCAGCCCACCGCAGGGCACACACACACCCACACACCAAGCACACACTAGGGACAATTTAGGATCGCCAATGCACCTAACCTGAATGGTTTTGGACTGTGGGGGGAAACCAGAGCACCCCGAGGAAACTCACACAGATACGGGGAGAACATGCAAATTCCACATAGGGAGGACCCAGGACGCGAACCCAGGTCTCCTAAATGTGAGGCAGCAGGGTAACAATTCATTCCTTTGTATATATAAAATCATATACATATATAAACATGCCGGAGAGAAGCAGAGGGAAATCCTAGCCAAGTGGAAGATTTCAGATGTCCCTTCCAACTGGGAATGTTGGGAACCTAGGTTAGCTTCTGAAGTCATGCTGGATCCCTGTCCTTATAAATACTCACATGATTACATATTCATAGAATTCATGTTAGAAACCAGAATAACTAACTTGTTATTAATACCCTCACCAGACCCCAGGTTCTTAGCCATATTGGTCAAGCAGACATCAGCACTTTAAAATAACTTGCTTGTGTGCCCCTAATACACCTTCTGTCAATCTAACCTAACTTGCAGCTGTCATTTGTCCATCTCTGGCCATCTCTCTCTCAGCTGAATTGCATTAAATAATTTTCATTTTCACAAATTAAATTTGCACAATTAACCTTCTTATTACACCAGGACACACTGTAGGTAGGCTTGCCCACAATGTAGGGCTTAAACCATCTGAGAGCAGTACCAGTTGATGCCAATTTCAGGGAGGGTGGCAAAAAGGATGTTGTGGTTGACTGTGTCAAAAAAGAGAAGTGATGTAGCAGAATCAGGACTGATAACATGTTTGTAGCTCTAGCATTGCGTATCTGATCGACCACCATGAGTAGATCCATCTTAGTTGAGTGATTCCTCTTGAAGCTAGACTGCTTGGTATCAAGTATGTCACTCTTTACAAGAAAGGAAGATATCTAATTAGAAACAGCACATTCAAGTGTTTGGGAAACAAAGGGAAGGAGAGAGACAGGTCTGTAGTTTTTAACTTGGGATGGATTGAGTGTTGGTTTTTTGAGAAGTGGGGTAATCAGAGTGTATTTGAAGATGTTAGGGAATGTTCCTGAGCTGACTGAGGTGTTAATGATGTATATAATTGCAGGAATGAGTGAGGGGAGATGGTCTGAAGGAGATATGAGAGTGAGTATGTGTCAGTGGTGCTGTTAATTCTAGTCTGGTAGAACCGTATCTTCGCATTGATGGTGGCATAAGAAAAGAATGCAAGAAGCACTTGATACTTATCCAGATACCTGTGGAGTGCGATAAACAGCAATAATCTTCATGTTAATTGGGAGGGAAAAAGTAATAGCATGGCATTCAAAGGTAGTGAAGTTGCATACATTACCTAGAAGGGTAAATTTCCAGCACTTTAATATAAGAATACCCGTCCCCTCGCTCATACCAGTGGAGCAGCAGAAGTGGGAGAAGTTGAAGGTAGAGGATAGTGCTGTAGATGTTATTGTGTTTTCTGGCTGAATCCATGTCTCTATTAGAGACAGCTCTTGGAAACGCCTTTGGGTGGTGAAATTTGGAATATAGTCTGCCTTGTTGACATTAGACTGGCAGTTCCACAAGCCAAAGGAGAAGAGAGTGTCAGAAGTGGTGGCTTGACCTGGTTGACAAAGGTTGTCTGGGTTTCTCCCTATCCTGATAAAGGGGTGAGAGAAACATCATGTGTTAAGGACAGGATTGAATTGTTGACACTTGCTTAAGATATTAAAACGTGAATGTGAAAGGTACTTTAGTCAAGTAGGAGTGTCCTTTGCCTTGTCCTTGCCTTGTCCTTGCTTGGCAGACTTGCGGTCTTACCTGTCTTTACACTACTAGGTCTTCACACAAGGGCTGATGTTTGCACAACAGTGCCTTAAGTCTCCTTAAGTAGGGAGCAGCAGTGAGCACAGCTGCCACTGACCAAGCAATTAGCAGGACAAGCAAGTTGGTGGCCCTTGTTAAACAGAGCGAACTAGGCATTAAGCCGGCAGCAAACAAAGACATGGGTCGATCGTTAGATTTAATGCAAAATGAGAAGTCGAGAATAAATTTAGTAATGCTAAAGTAGTTATGCTCAGAGAATGATAAGTTGAGCACATGTACAATAACTAAAAGAAACCCAAACCTGAAAACACTTACCTCTTCAGAAACAGATACCTACTGTAGGAACCCAGAAGTAACTCACATTTGGTACCCATTTATTATTTCAGTCACTCTATAGAAAAACATAAAAGCAATATGGTATTTATTAATATATATCAATACCAAATAGAACAAAATATAATAAATAGAAAACAAAAAGAAATAGAAAATAAAATAGATAGCAAAGTCTGGATCTAAACAGTTTTAGAAAAACTTACTGAAAATCAGAAATGTCAAGTGGTTAACATCCTGGGCAGTTTTAGGTTTAGCGATCAATGTTATTTATAGGTTATGCTTTCTGATGTCTGAATCAGATGATCTCACATCATTTGATCTCTGACGTTGCCCTTCTGTCATTGATTTTTCTTCTTTCTCTTCAGTTTATCAGACGAGCCATATTTATGTTAAAATGCACACATGGTATTTCAGGACATGTGACATTGCAAACATTTGATTGACTTATCTTATCCTGATCAAAGTGTTTGATTTTTTAAGTACCACAGCACTCCTTCCTTTCTTAAGCTATAAACTAATTTAGTAATTCCTAGTCCTGTCATCTGTTCCCTGGATATAAATGAATTAAAACAGTTTCTGTGGCTCTGTAGTATATACTTGCCTTCTTTTCTCTCCACCATTTAGTTGTAAACCAGTCAACACAGACTAGTACAACATAGGAAAAGTATAAAAGAAAGGAGTTTGCAATGCACCTAATTAAAGTCCTATGAATTCAGTTCATCTTGGTTAGCTTAAGCAACATAACTAAAATTTAATACTGTATAAACAATTTGCGGTTTGAAAAATTGGAAGATTTTTCACACAAGAACACCATGGCGGAACATAACTGCTGAAGAAACAGAATTACAGTAGCAAAAGTGGTATAATAAGCAGAATATAGCTTGATAAAGGAGGGGAGGGGGAGTCGTAACCCCACCCTGGATGCCTGTGGTAAGCTTAAAGTCTGTGGATGTATTTGGTAAGTTTAAAGGCTTTTCTTCCACATGGGGTCCCTGTTACCCATTAGCTCCATTATTATATAAAATGCAACAGCAGGCTAGGTATTTTTTAAAACTGACAAAATATGCTTCACCTTATTGAAAAATGTCATATTATAATTTTTTATGCCATGACTGTAAATAAATAACATCAATTTGAACAATACCAAACATATCCTTTAACTCTGCACACATTCTCTAATTGGGTTGGAAACATTGGAGGTATAGGTTTCACTTAAGTTTGACATTTCCTTTCTGTTAGAGTTTGTCACGTTATTATTAGAGTAAGGCATCAAGATATAATGGGAGTTAGGAAGATAAAGTTTTGAACCATTAGCAAAGAAAATGTTACTAAGCAACACAATGGTTTAAAGGAGAGGTAAGAAGTACTGGAAGGGGGCCAGGGTGCATGATAAGTCATTGTAACTGCTTTACAATTAGTATTACTCATTATATTCAACTCTTTTAGCATATCCTTAATTGATCATTTTATATGAAACAACAGCTCAGAAAGTGTCAGAACTGAGCAAACACTTGGAAAATACAGTTTAATGTAAGCAATGTGCAAAAAGTGTTAGGTTATATCATAAAAACTGCAGAATATAAATCAACGGACATTATGCTCAGACTATACTTAACACACTTGTAAGGCAGCATTTTCAGCCTTGTGTACAATTCTGGTCACAAGAAAGACATAGCAGCACTTCAAGTTGTGCAGAAGAGATCAACCAAGTGCATCTCAGGACATAAGGAAATGTCATACTCTGGCTGACTCAGAGAGTTAAACCTATTCTGTTTCGAGCAGATGAGACTGTGTGTGGACCTCATCTAGGTCTGGACAACTCTCAAAGGTGCAGATAAAGTTAGTCCAGCAGTATTCTTGCAAGGGTGCAGGGTATTGGCAGTTTAGATATGGGTTAAAAGATAGCCAAAACAGAAACAGCTTTCAGTTTGTTAAGTTTATTTATTATTTTTTTATGTATTTATTTTTTGCAAAATGAAGGCCACTCATGTATTCCTAAACAGGGAGACTACAGTTTCTATATCTGCTATTGAACAAATTAATGTTGCAATTTTGAACTAAGGAAGTAATGTATATGTTGTATAGTGCATGATCTTAATATTACTAAAGTCCTGATATGTGATTATGATGATCATTTACTTTGCCCTAGGCCAGAATGAGTGTTTGTCGAGATTTGGAAAACTTACTGAATACTTCGAGGAAGACAAGCCATCAGACGCCATCAATGATAGTGTGGTGAAACTCACAAAAGGTGTAGTCAGCCTATCATTCCCAAAAATGGCTGATTGTCCAAATACATGTTTCTGTATATATATATATAAAAAAAAAACTTTCTTGGTCTACAGGTGTGAACTGTTTTTGTCCATTCACAATTAAAATAGGATGAGGGTTGGAAAGTTGCTGAGGCATCATCTATAAGTGCCTTATTACAAGATTTGTTCACTTAGACCTCATCCTTAGTAAGGGTACTGATTCATTTCTTTTAGCTCTCAGAAGATTCATCACTCATCATGGTATGTCTTATAAGATTAATAGAGGAACCCACTTCCAAGGTGGAGACTGAGAACTTAAAGAAATGTTTGCTGCCATGGAGCTTGCACTTTTGAAACAACTTGGAAGGCAAAGATAAAGTTTTATCATAATCTGCCCCATGAACCTCCTTTTGGAGGGGTATGGGAATAAGAGGTTGGATCAGTAAAGAATTCCTGTGATGTTGTCCTCCAAGTACAAAACTGTGTCAGAAGAAGTTCTCCAAGCAGTGATGTTTAAAGCAGAGGTAATACTCAACACCAAAACACTTGGATACTTTTTCTTTTCTCATATAGCTGATCCAGATCCAGTTACCCTGAATCTCTTGCTCATGGAGTGACGGGATGCTTCTCTAACCGCAAATAGTGTATGCAGCAAGTGATTTGTTAGGATGTTGTCATTGGGATTATAGCCAAGTTCTGGTTGATCGGCTTTAGTCCAGCTTTACCATGTGCTATTTACATGACTTCCAATAAGACATAAATGGAAGAACTCATCCTCTCTGAGTGTGGGGCAAATTGTTCTAATCATTGATCCAGAGCTACTGTACCTAGAGCCTTTAGGCCTATTGGAAAGGTCACTAAGCTTATACCTACTGATAATGGAAAAAATTGTGTTGATGAAGTTAATGTGAAGGATCATATTTAGTAAGCTTATAGAGCTGCCAGAAATACCAAACAAATGACACAGACTCATCTGTTGACATTTTAAGCATCTTGAGATTTGCTGCACAAATTTGAGGATGGCTATACAAAAGTCCAAGCTCAACGTCTTTTATGTCATCACAAACACAAATTAATATTTATCATTACAATGATCCTCATTTTGAATATGTTCAGCAGTTAATTCATTTGTTATACTGCAACTCTGCTTCATCCGTCTTACTGGGGATTTGGATATGACACAACACACAGCAGTATGACGCACACATTGTTCAACAATCTGTTCAGAGTTTTGAAGACTACCACTTCAAACTACAGTATATAATAAAAACAATGTAAAAGCTCAGAAAGTTACAAATTTCTTCAGATAATCACTGAACTGCTTCATTGGATGTACCCAATGGCATATACTATTAAAAAAAAGCCATTGTCACATTACTGATGTACATGCTTGCTGTATATAGTTCATCTTCAGTTCTCACTAGCTATTTAATAAAAAATCAATTTAATATATGCACAACAGATTAAGCTTTACATTAGTAAATATCATGGGGTTTAGCATATCTATCAAACACCTTTTTTAAACATTTCAAGTGTCCAAAGTGTGTGTGATCAGGTCCCAGTATAAATGAGAATATATTCTTGGTTAATTTAGTTTTTCCATGATATGGCTCTTATAGAAGTGGACAATTGCGTCTAATATTTCAGAGATCAAACTTCTATTTTTCTTAATTCAAACATCAAGCATCAGTTTTATTATTACCTAAAAAAAACAATTAAAAACTGGAGAAATAATTATGCAGTGGTGCTAACTATGATGAGACAGTTTGAAGATCCACAAACCAAATATTACATTTTATGGTGCCCTACGCTTGCTGTGGGTATGGTAATAAAAGAACATGAACTGAGAACATCTTTAAATGAGTAAAAATGATTAGTTGCACTGTTTCTAGTACAACATCTTTGACATGGGGGAGTTTAGGGGGGGCTCACATTAGTGGCTGAACAATGACACTTAAATAAATCTCAAATAAGGAGCATTTTTAATCAAATAATTTAAAGACCACAGCTACTGTAAATAGGTTAATAATCCTCAAATACAATATGATGATTACATTCTTTGCTCCCTGTCTTGCATGTCTTTTGTATGGCTTGCAGGAAATATGTGTTTAATAGTCAAATCTGCAGCTAACAATTGTGAGTATTTGAAAGTTTATTATCATCCATCTATCCATTTTCCAACCCGCTGAATCCGAACACAGGGTCACGGGGGTCTGCTGGAGCCAATCCCAGCCAACACAGGGCACAAGGCAGGAACCAATCCTGGGCAGGGTGCCAACCCACCACAGGACACACACAAACACACCCACACTAGGAACAATTTAGATCGCCAATACAGTAATCCCTCGCTATATCGCGCTTTCCCTTTCGCGGCTTCACTCCATCGCGGATTTTATATGTAAGCATATTTAAATATATATCGCGGATTTTTCGCTGCTTCGCGGGTTTCTGAGGACAATGGGTCTTTTAATTTCTGGTACATGCTTCCTCAGTTGGTTTGCCCAGTTGATTACATACAAGGGACGCTATTGGCAGATGGCTGAGAAGCTACCCAGCTTACTTTTCTTTCTCTCTCTCTTGCGCTGACTATCTGTGATCCTGACGTAGGGGGTGTGAGCAGGGGGGCTGTTCGCACACCTAGACGATACGGACGCTCGTCAAAAAATGCTGAAAGATTATCTTCACGTTGCTACCTTCTGTGTGCAGCTTTTAAGTATGCTGCAAGGTGCTTCGCATACTTAAAAGCTCAAAGGGCACGTATTGATTTTTTTTTATCTGTCTCTCTCTAACTCTCTCTCTCTCTCTCTCTGCTCCTGACGGAGGGGGTGTGAGCTGCCGCCTTCAACAGCTTTGTGCCGCGGTGCTTCGCATACTTACAAGCCAAACAGCCCTATTGATTTGTTTGCTTCTTTGAAGAGGAAGATATGTTTGCATTCTTTTAATTGTGAGACTGAACTGTCATCTCTGTCTTGTCATGGAGCACAGTTTAAACTTTTGGAAAAGAGACAAATGTTTGTTTGCAGTGTTTGAATAACGTTCCTGTCTCTCTACAACCTCCTGTGTTTCTGCGCAAATCTGTGACCCAAGCATGACAATATAAAAATAACCATATAAACATATGGTTTCTACTTCGCGGATTTTCTTATTTCGCGGGTGGCTCTGGAACGCAACCCCCGCGATGGAGGAGGGATTACTGTACACCAAACCTGCATGTCTTTGGACTGTGGGAGGAAACCCACGCAGACACGGGGACAACATACAAACTCCACGCAGGGAGGACCCGGGAAGCGAACCCAGGTCTCCTAACTGCGAGGCAGCAGCACTACCACTGCGCCACCGTGCTGCAGTTTACTATCATTTAAATACTATTCACTAAAATTTGTTTAATCCACTCATTTTGACATAGGCTAAAGAGAAACAACGTCCTACTTCTTGTAGTCACATTTTT
Organism: Erpetoichthys calabaricus; assembly: GCF_900747795.2. Lineage (NCBI taxonomy): Eukaryota > Metazoa > Chordata > Cladistia > Polypteriformes > Polypteridae > Erpetoichthys > Erpetoichthys calabaricus. The sequence goes on from NC_041395.2 coordinate 85,710,602, forward strand.
TTCCAGTAATAACTGTATGGACATATCACTGTTTTGACCTTTTTCTTGATTCTAAGAAAATAGACACATTTAGTGATTTCCTAAACATCCATCATTGAGTGTGACTTGTGAAAACAATGCTGCAACTGCAACCACATCATCAAGTTTGCGGATGATACGACGGTGCTGGGACTGATAAGCAGGGATGATGAAACAGCATACTGAGATGAGGTGGAACGGCTGTCTGCATGGTGTGAAGACAACAATCTATCTCTCAATGTCGACAAGACAAAAGAGATAATCGTGGACTTCAGAAAATCACATCCTGCCCACATCCCACTTAGCATCAACGGTTTAGATGTGGAGACTGTTAGGAGTACCAAGTTCCTCGGTGTGCACATAACTGAGGAACTTACGTGGAAACATAACACCTCATCACTAATCAAGAAAGCCCAGCAGAGACTACACTTCCTGAGGCGACTGAAGTGAGCAAGTCTTCCCCCTTCCATCCTCACCATGTTCTACAGAGGCACCATTGAGAGTGTTCTGACCAGCTGCATCACTGTCTGGTATGGCAACTGCAACATATCCGACCGCAAGTATCTGCAAAGGATAGTGAAGACAGCAGAGAATATTATTGGGATGCCTCTCTCTTCACTACAGGACATATCTTACAGACGTAGTGTCCGCAAGGCCTGCAGCATTGTGCAGGACCCCTTACACCCCTCACGTGGACTTTTCACACTTCTGCCATCCAAGAGAACACACTGCAGCATCAGAGCCAGATCTGCCGCATGCAGGAGAGTTTTTAACCCCAAGCTGTTAGACTCCTTAACACCAGGCTGCCCCCTGGAACCTTCCACACGGCCTCAACCACCTCTAAAAACAGAACTTTTATACATGCAAGCCACTTTCCTGCAAAGATGAGTGTGTATGTAGAGAAGAACTGAAAATCTCATACTGACCTTTAAGTATTTCGACACTCTTGTTATCCTTCTGCTGTGAAACATTCTGACCTGTCATTGTTTACACATGTCTTAAACAACTATCATCATACACTGATAATTTCTGTATTATCTATATCTATAATTTTTATTTATTTATTATATTATATATCTTACACATCAATATTGCTGCTCCTTCTTTGTCTTGTCTTTGCACAAGGTCTTGTCTTGTTTGTGTTTTAATTTTAAATTTAAATTTTAATTCTATGTTTAATTTATTATTTGCACGTCATGTTGTTACACTGTGGACCTTGAGCTTCACAATTTCGTCTATCTGTATACTTGTATATGGTTGAAATGACAATAAAGTTCACTTTGATTTGATTGATTTTTATTTGATTTGATTTGAACTGTAAACCAAGGGCCATTTGTGTCTGGATCAAGCCAAGTACATATGAGTAAATAAATAACCAGTGTTGTTGCTGATCATTCTTTCTGTCATTGCCCATGTTTTTAAAAATGACACATAGTACTTTTACATCATTTTGATATTTACATACAGTATGTTAATGTAAGTGATATTTACTTTAAAATTGTAAATGTATATTACAAAAAATTAATGATATCTGACTTGGGATGTAATGTAAATATTCAGAAGTATGGCTTGATTTTAAGAAAAAAAAATGCAATTTTTTATAGTTCATCTGTATCCCCAAGCTTAAAAACCAAGCTTTGCCCATGGTCTTTGTGTTAGTAACAATTACTAGTTTTGCTGTTTTTCTCAGTAGACATTAACAGAAACCAATAATATGATCTGAGTTGTGACTAACTGCAAATTTAAATTAACTTTGAATTATTTTTAATAATCATTATTGCATAATGAACATTGCTGCAGGTGCTGTCCTATGTTCCATCTTGCACCAATATCTACATATCCACAATTGCTGCCCGGCTGAAATGTCTGTGATCTTCTTCATAACATGTAGTGAAAGACTCTGAGTGATTATAAGCATGATGGTTTTCTGAGATTATTGTCTAGTTGTCTACAAAACAGAGATAGAAATTCAAGTAAACAATGAATAACAAGTTTAAAACGGTTTTCCATTGTTTTATCATCAAAACTATCATATTGACACAAAAGGCACCTTATTAGCTAGCCCCTTAGGTTCTGTTTAATTGATGACCAACAGAAAATTCTGCTATACTGTACCTTAGCTTCATAATCATATTTTACATGTATGCCGCATAATACTCCCTCCTGAAAACCTTAGCAATGACAGACTGAGGTTTTCAGGAGTAGATATTGCAGGGTCTTGCTGGGAGCAGTTAATATTAATTTGTTTTGTGCAATTACAGAGTTTGGTGAATATTACAGGTGTCAAAAGCCAGAAAAGACCACTCTTAAAAATAAATGTGCCACAGTGTTCCTTCAGAGCAATCCCATAGGGGAACCATCTTTGGTTCCAAACAGACTCATCCAAATAAAGGTTCCAGAAAGAACCTTTATTTATTTAGATCAGAGGGTCCACATATTAAATAACCTTGAATAGATTATAACATATTCGTAAAATACCAATAGGTCATAATTTTAAAAGGATTTTTGCTGCATATAATAACGCAGGCTAAATCTCGATTTTCTTAATCTGTTAGTACCCTACTAAGTAGATTACCATACATTAAATAATTTAGTTTTTTTTATCTACAACCCCAAATAAGAAAAAGCTGGGCCAGTATATGGAAAATGCAAATAATAATAAAAAAAAAACTCAGTGATTCTTAAGTTTACTTTGACTTTAATTTCATTGCAGACAGTATGAACCCAAACATTGCATGTTTTGTCTGGTCAACTTCATTTAATTTGTTAATTTAAAACCATTCCTGCATTTCAGGTCTGCAACACGTTCCAAAAAAGTTGGTACAGTGTTGCCATCACAGAAGTATAAATTATCTTTGCCAAGGGCATTGACACAACCCATACCATGACATGCACTGGCTTTTGGACGTGTTGCTGATAACAGCCTGGATGGTCCTTTTCGTCTTTGGGCTGGAGCACACAGTGTTCATTTCCTACAAAAAAGATTTGTAATACTGACTTGTCTGACCACAATACACATTTCCACTGTGTGATGGATGGTCCTTCCCAGATGACTCTGAGCCTAGAGAAGTTGACACCACTTCTGGACATGTTTGGCAAAAGGCTTCTTTTTTGCACAGTAAAGTTTTAAGTGTCATTTGTGATTACAACTCCATATTGAAGTGCGTGACAAAGGTTTGCCAAAGTAATCCCTTGCCCATGTGGTTATGTCAGCTATTGATGAGTGATGGTTCTTGATTCAGTGCCGTCTGAGGGATTGGAGATCATGTGTGTTCAGCTTAGACTTGTAACCTTAGCCCTTTACGCACTGAAATTTCTCCAAATTCCTTGAATTGTTTCATGATATTATGCACTGAAGAGGATGAATTATGGAAATTCCTTCCAATATTTCTTTGATAAATATTGCTTTTAAACAGCTCAATAATTTTCTTATGCATTTGTTGACAAACTGGAGATCCTCTGTCCATCTTTGCTCCTCAAAACCAAAGACTCAGCCTTTCATGGAAACTGCTTTTGTACCAAATCATGATTTCAATCTCTTGTTGACATCACGTGTTTAAAATCACAACATTATTTAATTATTTTACCTTACCACTGGTCCTAATTTTAAGGAAACAACAAAGAGGTGAGCAGACTGTTTAAGGTGGCAGCATTGTAGAGGGCAGTAATTGTCTTTTGTTGGACTGTTGTAGTGATTTAGACTTTTAGCACCCCTCATGAGGTAGGTGACATACTGATGATATTTATGGAAATGTATCTTAAATTTGCTTCAGGTAAAAAAATCTAAAAAGTGAATTAGAGGTCTGACATTTTCATTCTGGTTAAATGGATTTAAATTATAAACATTATGGAAGTATGTGAAATTATAAAGAAATTAATCAAACTTAGTGCTTGTTCTTCAGTTTCAATATTTTTTTCATTAAGGACACATCAGTACAATTCAAATCTGATTACAGACAGATTTACATACGTTATTGGAAGTTCTTTTTTAAAAAAAAAAGATTTGGAATATTATTGAATGAATCACAAAGTAGTGGAATGTAATGCAGTAGTAATATTATCATGTGCAGAAAGTACAGTGAAATTCTTACTTGTATGTCTGAGCAACCGTTATCACTGTCTGGGTCCATGATAAACAACAATGTGTTTTTTAAACTTACAAAAATTTGTTTTACTCTAGGACACAGTTTCATGTGGTAAATTGGTAAATTTCATGAATGTGAAAAAATTAACTTCAACATTGAAAATATTTTTTGTAAGACAAATCAGATCTTACACAGATCTGCAATCTGTAACAAGAACCAAAACACCTTGCACTTTTGAACAGCATCACGAAGAAGAACCACTTTTTATCAAACACACAAATTTGGATGTTGTGTGTGCAATACTAAAAGGTCTGTTTCATCATCTTGATTAAGATAATTCCCTGCAACACTGCAGCAGACTAATGATGGTCAGCAATCTCTGTCAGTTTCTGTTGTCCATCATCACCCTCTTCAGCATCATGGGAAAAAAAGCACTAAAGGCTGTGTTGGGCTTCTATTTATACTTTTTCTCTAAAAGTCTCTGCCTTCTCTATTAAATCCTTGTCTTGTTAAATGATTCACTTCCTTCACTGCTGGATGGACTATAGCTTCTGAAGCATCAAGCTCTGCTTAGCCTAAGTGAATCTTTTTGGAAATGACTGGGAGAATGCCATAAACCAAAGGCGTGCAAGGTTCGAAAACCAGGAATCAAAATGATCTTTTGTCAGAACAAGGGCAAGGCAAGAATCTTAACCAAGAGTTCAGAAAAGTAAGTCTTGAACAGTAAGGCACTAAAGAAATTATTGCAGGTATTTTAACAAGGTTTATCCCATTTTGGATAAAGAGTAAATAGGGTGCCAAAATACATATGGTCAAGTCAATGACATCACATGTAGCACAACCCCATAAAATCATGGGACCCGTTGCCATAGCAACCATCCATCCATCCATTATGCAACCCACTATATCCTAACTACAGGGTCACGGGGGTCTGCTGGAGCCAATCCCAGCCAACACAAGGCACAAGGCAAGAAACCAACCCCGGGCAGGGCGTCAACCCACCGCAGGGCACACACACACACCAAGCACACACTAGGGACAATGCAACCTAATCTGCATGTCTTTGGACTGTGGGAGGAAACCGGAGCACCCAGAGGAAACCCATAGCAACCATCGACAGAATATTTGCGACATCCACAAGAAAAACCAAATGCCGATGCGGTATAATGATAAAAAAGTAACTTTCTCAGAAGACTTGAATCACATAATAAATGTCAAAAATGAATTCATTGGGTATTAAAACCTCTTCAATGATGTGTAAATTGACACCGACATTTCAAAAAGATGATAGAAAAATTAAATAAAATAAAAACTATCACAACACCTTGCCACCCAGCTAGCCTGCTGAGAAGGATCTAACTCTTCAACATTACTCTCAATCTGGCCACTGATATCACAACATTCCTGCTGATGTTGTGTCTGCCAACTGCTGCAATACTTTCCCCCAAACTAAGTAATGAGCGACACTAATTTAAATATCACAAAACGGAAAGTTTTCAAACCTGCTTTATCCGATTCGTGAACTGAAACATCGAGCGCAAAACACGGAAGGTTTAATGTAATATCTAACGTGCACGCCATTGCGACGTGAGAGAAATATTCGAGTACGAGAAAGAAGCCACTCGGGAGAACGTGCAGTTTGCACAGACAAGGTGGACGGGGCAGGACTGGAAGTAGGAATCGGGGGTGCAGCACCTCTAATCTCTCACCACGGTACTGTGTTGAGTAATTTCAATGTCTTTACTGCTCTTTCAGTCTCCCCTTCGTACCTTTCACAAAACCCGTGTCATATGTTCCAGAGTTTCATAATAACACTTTGAGAGAAGAAGGAAAGGTTACTTTTGGCTTAATTTTTAAAACAGAGTGATCCAAAATCAAGATCGAGGATGGAAAGGCGCTAAACGTTACTTGTAAAGGTTTGGTATTTGTTAAAATTTACCTATTCTTGTATGCATTTATATATCCTTATCCCCGAACGATGGTAAATAAGGAGGGATCCCCAATTCCATCCATCCATCCATCCATTTTCCAACCCGCTGAATCCGAACACAGGGTCACGGGGGTCTGCTAGAGCCAATCCCAGCCAACACAGGGCACAAGGCAGGAAACAATCCCGGGCAGGGTGCCAACCCACCGCAGGGATCCCCAATTCGCTGTTAAGATTTCTGCATTAAAAAGGGAATTTATTTTCTGTCTCGCCCATGAGACGAATTGCATCTGTGTCCGAGCAACACAGGTAAAATCCATAAATCACTTGTGCCGCCATGCACCTAGCTTTGCAAACAGGCATATCGAAATCGACTGTCATAAATTTAAATATGTTATGAATTACGATTTTTTCCCTGTTGAAGAGATTGAATAATAATTTTCCCCATATTTTCCCTTTAGCTCATAAAGGAATAGAAACGCATGTGGATCCGGAATTCCGTTTCGATTTTTTTTTTAAGCTACAGAGAAATGTAGCCACACCTGTCTGCTCGGAGTCCGTCACGTACATTTAGTTGGAGTCGGACAGGACAGTACCAGTTCCTCGATTGTCGGAGAAGGTACCGGAAAACTTTACGTAAGGTATCTAATGAGTACATAGAAATGTTTTCTTTGTTTTTTTTTTTTTCTTTTTTTAATTTGTGTACTGAAGAATTGAGAGTGTAACGGTACATAATTTCGTTTGATGCATTGACTTTAAGGTAAAAGTATACATCGAAAAGAGAAAAATAAAAACTGGAGGACATCGTTTTCACTGTGCTTTCTGGTAAAGTATACTTCTGCAAACGAGAGAATTAACAAGTATCAATATCTTAATCCAGACTATCTGGCATCAAATTTAGATTTATAACACACTGCTGGTACGTGAAACTAAACATAACGATATCGTACCGTGTTCTAAAGATATGTCGGTGGATTTCTCCATGCAGGAACTAAAAGCATACTGTGCATTGTACTTAAGAATAAATGAACAAGATAGATAGATAGATAGATAGATAGATAGATAGATAGATAGATAGATAGATAGATAGATAGATAGATAGATAGATAGATAGATAGATAGATAGATAGATAGATAGATAGATAGATAGATAGATAGATAGATAGATAGATAGATAGATAGAATATCAAAGCATTATTCTTTTTGATGATTACAGATCTCTTTCCACCCTCACAGGAATAGCAGATAATGGTAAATCAGGTCAAGCAACTTAAGTTTCCGGCACAAATCGCTGCAACATCAGTGCGAACAGATATTGTCATTCAGTCAGAAGTCTCAAATTAACTTGCCTTGTTAGAATTGACTGTGCCCTGGGAAGATCGTATAGAGGAGACTTTTGAGAGGAAGTACAAGGCTATAGGTACCAGGGGCTTCGGAAGGATTGCCGGAGAAAGGGGGGGCGAGCACATATTTTATTTATGTAGCGAGTTTATTTAAAGATTACAAAAGACTGACTGCCTTATGGTTATATTAAAAATTCTCAGCTTTTTCACACAAGCATGCTTTTTTTGTTTTGCTGGCTTTTTGCTAAGGTTAAGTTAGGCTTCATCTTAAAAGGTATAAATGATTAAGGAAGAAAGACAGTTCTGTGATGTTGGAAATTACAGTATTTTACATGAATCTCTCAATCTAAAAGGAGAAGATACAGATTACTTAAATGACCGACTAAAGGCTACCGAGTGAAACCAATAGTCTCAATGACATAACAAAGATAAAACAAATGAAGAAAGAATATTACGATAAAGAATATGGAAATTTAAGTGTGTTAAGCAATTTTTTAATTAAACTTTTCTTTATATGATGTAACTAACTTCATGTTGTAGTATACAAGCAGATAATGTAAGTAATAAAAAAAGAGTCTCTAGAGGTTTGCATGTGTTTTAGTTCTGTCGCCAGATAATTCATTTAACATGATTTAAACATGCAAGGAGGAATGTGAAAATTATACAGGTTTGTCTTTATACAGATTCATATGTGTTTAAAAGTGCTATTCAGTGATGGTCAGTTTGCTTGTATTTACAATATGGTTATTTGTGAAGTGAATAATTTTTTTAAAGAAAGAGCTACTGTATGTTGCATATCCCAATGAAATAGTGGATCTTATACACAGAAATTGAATAGTGGGTAACAAAGACTCGAGACACTAAAGTTGAGTCTCTTGGTGTTTGGCCACAGTGGACAGTCACTATGGAGTCACCCAGTCTAGACTTTTTTTTCGGTCAAAAGACCAGAATTGAACATCACAGCAGCATTCAAATAAATTTGCAGCATCGTCAGCAAACGTGAAAACATTTATAAAGCAACTGTCTTCATCTGGGCAGAGGATTCCAATCATTGTATTTGAAAACATTTTAACATAATACCTTTTTACCTAAGGAAACATACCCTAAGTGAATGTTATTGCAGAAGTAAATGCATGCATGTTGTTTTAGTAAGTCTGTCCTCACTGTTCTTACAGTTCTGGATTCTAAAACAAAAGTTAAAGAAGCTACCTTTTAACCCGTTCCATTCCAGGCCACAGACACACACTGAACGAGAGTGTATCCCCTGCTAATATTTCATCTCTTTGGCTATTTAATGTCATACATTTGCATTGCATTCTGCCTATTGCTGTGCACTTTTGTATGCTGTGATTTTTTTATTCTATATTTTATGAAGTTCATGGCAAAGAGCTGAGCCTTTGCTAACAACCAGATTTCATGTAGATAATAAACAAGAGAAATACATTATCTTTCAAGAACATAACTTCCCCATACACCAATTACGGAACTGTTCACAGAGACCAGATTTTTCACAAAAATACATAAGAGCATTTCCAGAGAAAGTTTATGTTTTGATCTCCAGGCAAATGTATAATGGATTGTCCGACAATAAAGGTTAGCATGTGAAGAATGGAGACAAAAAATGTAGTGATTTTTTTTTTTATTAACAATTAAATAATTAATGTTTGTATATGTTAATCTCCTTGATATTATTCTGAATTAAAAAATCACTATTTGAGTATCCACTCCAGTTCACAATATAAAATAAATCAGCATCTTTGTATTTGGAAATGACTTTTTATGTTTGTCTTTTTTGTATTTCATTTTAGCAAACCAGCAATATCTGAGAAAGATGAGCACATCATTCACAACTGCTAATCGGATGCTTGTCATCAACCAGGTCGTCCCTCAAAGTATTTTGCAGGGTGCAATTACCACAACTACGGTACCTGTGCAAGTTGCCACAGGAACTAACTTTTGTCCAGTGCCACAGAAATTACAAAGGTTTCTCAAAGGTGAACCAAAGGCTTTAGGGGTAAGAATATTTAAAACCACATCTTTTACTTTGGTTAAAAAAATACAACTAAAAAGCAGTATCTTACCTCACAAGAATGATTTTTTTCATGATCATGTTTTAAACATTTTTACTTTTTACTTACTAGAACGTGAGAACATTTTGTAGCAATGTTAAACATTTAAGCGTGGTATGGTACAGTGATAGCTCTACCTGTCTGGATCCTTGGTTCATTAAATGCATTATCCTGCCTATTGGAAAAATCTTCTTTATTTTGAATCTTTGAAAATTAATTTTATTTTGTTAATGTTCCTTTGTTTTCTTGATGATCTCATGTTGCAATTCACATTACCTTTTGCAATTCAGTTTTTTATGACAGCATTTCACTGTGCATACTTTAATTAAGGGCATACTGAAAGCAGCCCTTTCTCTACCACAGTTAAAAAAAAAAAGCTGAAAAGTCTCTTTTCAAAAATTCTTTCAAAGAAAGGCTTTTGTTGAGAATGTTAACTTTCCAACTAAAAGAATGATGTTTCCACAGATGTCAATCCATATTTTTGGTAATTTTTATTCCAGGTGGTTCAGATCATGATTGGAGTGATTAACATTGGCTTTGGGATAGTCCTGGCATTTTCTGGATCACTCGCTGCAATTTCGGGAATTCCATTTTGGGGAAGCATAATGGTAAGATGTTGTTTCAATGCTTCCTACCTTATTCTTATCAAAGTTGTTAATTCTGCATCATTTGCTTTAGGAAAGACATGTCCTCAAAACCTTCAAAACATGTACATATCAGAAATACAGGCCAAAAAAAAAACTGTCAGATTCATTCATTTGCAGTTTCTAAAGATTTTAGCTGCTTCAGATAGATATTGTAAGCTAATTTGATATGTCATGAGAGGAGTTCACTTACAGTCAAAGTGAGAGTATAGCTGTGCTCTGAAACACTCCTTGAAAGCATTTATAATCCTTCTTGCTCCCTGACACATATTTTCTTAATCCCTTTCTAAACTAATTGCACACTGACAGTACAAAAAGAAGAAATAGAACAACATTAATCAACTAAATAGAAACACGAAAATGGACATGCAGGGCCCATAGTTAACACAAACCAGGGATTGATCCTAAACTATATTGAAAATGAAGCAGCTTGCAGAATGAACTTTGAATGTCTTGTACGTTATGAAAAAGTATTACAGTGTAGGTGCCATGATGGTCTGCACTGCTCTCCTCACAGTCTGTGTGGAATTTCCTCATTTTCTTCTTGTTTGTATGAAATTCTTCAAGGCACCTGATCTTATTTAAACATTCTGGAGATATTCATGTTAGTTTAACTAGTGACATTACGTTAGTCTTGTATGACCAAGTGTGGGTGAGTGTGTCATGAGATCAGGGCATACCGCCTGGCTCCAATGGTGTATACTGTGCACCCAGCAACTTTGAATTGCAATAGGAAAATTTTTTAAATAAATGAACAAACATTCAACATTGGGTGGCACGGTGGCGCTTTCCGGGTCCTCCCTGTGTGGAGTTTGCATGTTCTTCCCTTGTCTGCGTGGGTTTCCTCCAGGTACTCCAGTTTCCTCCCACAGTCCAAAGACATGCAGGTTAGGTGCATTGGCTATCCTAAACTGTCCCTAGTGTGTGCTTGGTGTGTGTGTGTGTGTGTGTGTGTGTGTGTGTGTGTGCACCCTGCCCGGGGTTTGTTTCCTGCCTTGCGCCCTGTGTTGGCTGGGATTGGCTCTGGCAGACCCCCGTGACCCTGTAGTTAGGATATAGCGGGTTAGATGATGGATGGAACATACTCTACATTATTAACTTTATGTATATGAGAAAATAAAGATCTGTAAAATATTATATCCATTTTTGAAAATCTTATTTCACCTCACGGTATTTAGGTACGAGTATGTACAAAATTGTTGTAAACAAAATATTTTTATTTATATATTTTTAATGCTATTTCCTGAGTTCACAACTCAACTTGTTTACACTGATGAAAAGGAAAATTCAAGATGATCAGTGTTGCCAGTTAATGAATGAAGAGCACTGTAACATCTTTCATTCCATTCTGATTGAAATACCAAATGGGACTAAGCATAAAGCAAGGCCACTTTGTGCTCTACAATCATGGACAATAGCTGCACCTTCACGTAAGTTCAGCCTGCATATAAAATTCAAGCTGAAATCATCAGTTCATTGTATAGCTGCATATACCAGTGCAATTATTCAGTGCATTTACTTATGGAATTAGTTATTTAAATTATTGGTGGACATTTAGTAATACCTGTAAAATCTACATCTCTCTATTATAAATGAAAATCTTGAGATGAGACTATGGCCAAGAGATTTTTTCAAGTCCCGCCCTCTTCTCAACGATTTTTCAACCACGCCCACAGTCCTCTCACCTCTCATTCATATAAATGCTTTTGTCAGACACAGTTCCTGTGCTCTCAGCTCTTATAAATTTTTACGTTTTCTTGACTTTAAGTTCCCAAAATAAGAAGACTTATTACTTCCTAATCTTATTGAAGAATTTCATCCCGAAGGGTTTTCAACAGAAGAAATGAGTACACAGGCAATCCTAGCACTGAGAAACAATGAAGTCAAATGAATTAACATGAAAATTGTCGATTGGTTACATGGCAAATTGGTTAAATGCGTATCAATAGACTATGCTCAAACAGTTGGCGGTGATGTTGCGGAAGATAAAAACATCAACTTACAATATCCCGTAGAATATCTACAACCATTAACAACATCCGGTCTTCCTGTTTTAGTTGTATTCAAAATTGGTCGAATAATTCTGACATGTAAAATTTTAGCACGCGACAAGAAAGGTAATGTACTACATCTGTCACAGATAACATTTGATGCCAAAGGAGATCTTGATATGCCATTTGTATTAAAACATTTACAGTTTCCTGTTCAAATAGCCATTGCTATGACAATGAACAAATCACAGGTACAAACATTCGAAAAAGTCGGTTTATTTATTAGAGAGAAGGAAATGATATTCACTCACGAGCAGTTGTCATGCGTTGTCATGATGTAAGTCCAAACACGGAATCAAAATTCAATGCGATATTGATGAAAAATTAATTTAAAAAATTGTTTTTACTGAAGGTTTACAGTAAAAGTGTAAGTTTAAAAAGTATTTGCGTATTAATTTCAAAGGCAAACAGAACAAAAACGTATAACGCAACATGAAACATCATTTTCTTTCAATTTATTACGTTTTACTATTTTTTACTATGGTTAATTACTCGCTGTAATGTAAAATAGTTAGTTCTATTATGCATATGTAACAACTCCCATGAAAATAACAATCTGTTTAAATTGTACATCCGCTTCCCCATACGTGAGCAGCAGATCCGCGAAGTGACTAACACGTAGTACCCACCTGGGGGTTGGCAAGCGAAGTGAGCAGGGGGCAAAGCCCCCTAGTTTATTTAGAAAAAAGTTTTTTTTTTACTTAACTTTATAAAAAATGAACATATGAGAGAGCATGAATATTTGCAATCTGTAAGACAATGTGCCAAAAATATAAAACATCTTTCAATATGTATTATTTATCAATTAACAAACTCTTTGAGCCAGTGGTATAACATAATAAAATCCTAACAATAAGAATCACAGAACAAATAAGACTGATAGTATAAAATTCTAATTAGAAAGAGAGTAGAGAACAACAATATAAAGATGTTGCTTATAATTTAGAAGAGGCATCACAGTGCTAACAGTGTGGTTGATCAAGTTCTTTTCTGTTTTTTTGATTACTTATCTTTTGGGTTCACTATTGATTCTTAGCTGATACAAGAATAGGTTTTGGTTGCCTGTGACTCTATACTTGGATTATGTAGATGTGCTGTGGATATACTATTATAAAATAATAGTATTTTATTAAGGAAACATTTTAGACTGTTTAATGCATAATCCAATCTGCATAATAGGTGCCAAGATACTCTGTTAAAGGTACTTCCTGGAAAATAGCAGTGAGGAACTTTAGAAAACAAAAAAGCCTGTTTCTGTAATTGGGAATGCATCTGATGGGCACAGATTCCAAAAACCCTGAATTTGTTTAGACAGGATTGTTAATGGATGGATGGTTGGACAAAACATGTAATAAATAAGGTGGATAAATTTGCAGATTACACAACACAAAGTGGAAAATGAAACACAAACAGTAATATCTATTTAGATGGTCCTGAACATAATTCAGATTTGCACCATTCAGATACAACTAATTCAATATAGGTGTGCAGTGATTGTGTAGAAGAAAAGCACATCTTAAGAGAAACACTTCAGAGATGTACACGTAATATGCAATAAAATATCACTGTCCTTAACGAGGAACTTTATAGAAAATAATTAGAAGACTAATTGTGTGTTTGCATAAGCAAGGTTACACTCAAACAGGTCACATCTGGAATACTGGGTATAGCTTTGATCTCTGTATTATGAAAACATCCTTACAGCTTCACAGTTTGTCAGAGAAAATAATATACAAGATTTTTATCCCTGTCACTGCAGGGTGTGTCGGCTTTACAGATTTATAGGGTCATTACTCACAGTGTACAGAGTACATGGAAACTCTTAGTTTCATGTGCTTATCACTGTTCTGAGTCATGATTAGTGAGTAGAACTACCTTATCTCAAAACCTCTGTCTTCCTTAACTGAAAAATTCAGAGCAACGTTGAAATCTTGAAGGATATGAATATTTTCTGCGTAAGCACATGAAGTTAAAGAGGTGACTTTAAACTTTGTTTAAAATTTTGAAGGAGTAGGATGAGTGGATGCCAAGTTACTTAAAAAATAAATAATTGAATTTTATTAGAGGTAAAATGTATGGAGTTGTTAAGAAGTCCTTCATATAGGACTGAAGTTATCTGTAACACTATCCATGTACAGTAGTGTAACTGAGCAACTTTCAAATCTCAGCTCACTTATGTTTTGGAAATTATATGTGAATATCAGATGCGCTGAATGGCCTGGTCTTTTCTTAGATTAATAATTCATTGGTTAGATTCTGTTAAACTCGCTGTGACTGGCAGATGCCTATGTAATCTCTTACTGTTTTTGTTGGTTGTGGAGTCATACAAAAAAAATGAAAATCATCTAGGATACTTTTTAATTCTTCACTGGATGATGTTCATTTTTATATTTTTGACACAAGCTTGTAACACGAACAGGAAGGAATTATTTCTTAGTGACTGGAAAGTTTATGTATACAGATAAGCCTTTTACTGGTTTCTAAGTGGTCTCCCTAACAAGGAAGTACTCTTGAAAATGAAGTATAGTCTACGGGAATTTACAATGAATCTAATCAACAAATTCATATTACACTTGGCAAAGAACCTCAAAAGATAAGATGTGAAGATACCAAAATCTTATTGTAACCGTACAAAAGACTTTCTGTTACATATCAGTAACATGTATATTCAATTATAAGTGCCAATCATTCCAAACTATGTATGTACATGTGTGTATGTGATAAGCAAAGGCGTACTTTTAGGATCAAGTCAATTTTACAAGCATTATTTACTTTTCAATGCTGCCTTGAATAAAACTCAATCTGTCCCCCAAATGCTTTTTAGGTGTTCATATGGTCCTTCCACTCTTTTTTGCCCTGTATAGGAATATCCTGGTGCTTACATTTCTAGTGCAATATTTACACTGAACAATACAGTAACACAGAAACTGCAGTTCTCAACTTCTGCTTTAGTGGTCTGATTGGTGTCGTGTGGGTAATATTAAAAGCATTTGTGAATGAAGGTTTGAAATCTGATATTTGAAATGATGAGTTTTTTATACATTTTAAAAATTCCTTGTCTGTTTGTGCTTCTTACAATGGGTCCATAGGTAAATGAAAAAGCCATAAACTTAGCAAATATATCCACTTCGAAGCAGCAAACATTTCAGTTTAGGGAATTGTCTTTTCCATTTATGAGGCATCCTTCTGATAACATATGAAACTAGAAATAATTATTTCATTACGGATTCTTGCAACTATTTTTCTTAAGATAAGAATACATTTTCTTTTTGCTTGTCTGCTAACAGCTTCCACTGTAGGTGGAGTTATAATAATGCGACAAGCACCAAACTATTCTCTGCTCATAATCCTACTTTTGTGTCTGCAATTTTACTCTTTCAACAGTTATATTCTGCTATAGCTTTTAATTACAGACAGATGCGCAATCACATCATATGATTATTTTTTCCTAAACTACACCTACTTTTCTCCCGTTACAACATAGTCATTTTACATAGCCTACAGAGTGAGATTCACACTAAGAGACAGCGTAGTATGCAGAACAAATAAGAGTTTTATTGTATTTTATGCAAATAACAATCAATCTGTAAGTAAATGGGGAGGACTTCCAAAACTCAGGCAGACCTTAGTACTATGAGACAGGAATGACAGCTCTGTGCTATCTGCAGAAGCTGGCATAAAAGGAGCGCTGCGAGCAGTGAGGACAGCAACAGTGCTGACAGTGAGGGGGCAGAAGTGCAGACCACAGACAGCACTTGCTGAGCCTGTAATTCATCATCTTGTTTGGTGGCTCCATTAACTGTATCTCACTTGACAGATTACTAGTGCTTGCATGTCTGGTAGAAAAATACACACTAAGATTGTACTCTTCATGCATAACCACCGACGAAGAGCTGGGGGAAAGAGTTATGAGGGACGTTCAAAAAGTTTCCACATTTCTTTTTAACTATTTATTAGGAATTTCAAAAACAAATTACATCACTTTTCTACATAGTCACTTTCATTTGTGATGCAATTTTCACAGCGTCGTATTAACTTTTTAATGCCCAATTACTACTCCTCCCACCTTCACTATTTCCAACAGAAATATAAAAGTGCAGAACATTTTTTTGAACATCCCTCTGTGATATAGCTGGTCCATGGCTCAGAATAAAAACCCCATTTTTAAATAAATAATTGCCGCACTCACGGCTTAAAGAGGGGGCATGGTAGTGTGGTCGGAGCAGTTCTCGGACACTACGTGAGGCGGATGTTTCCTCGCTTAAGTGCATAGGTGAGGAATCGTCCGCATCTGTAATTAAAGCCGGGAGCCACAACTGAGCCATGTTCCCAGGATAAATAGGAGAAGCGCGAGGTGGAAAAGGAAACAGTAAAAGAAAGGAAGATGCAGAGAGCGAGAGAGCAGCATTGGGGGGAAATAGAGTGGATGAGCCAGCCACCTGAGAAAGAGTAAGGTCAACACAGTCAGGGGTCCCAGATAGAGCGAATGATCGGCACTGTTGGAAAAGGGTTGTATCCACTGAGTTAATAGAAGAGTGGGTACAATCGGAGACAAGTCTGCCCTAGGGATCTGAGGGATGACTTCAAGTGCGAGAAGGAAGATGGGAGGACAACTGACCCTGAGCGGACAGGCAGATTCAGTGATGACAGAACAGATTTAATATGGTCTCTTTTTCAGCCATGTCTACATATCCTGCCTTCAGCATTTTATTTATGCTTCAGATTTTTTGGGCAGTCTACAATAATTCAGTTCCAATCCTCCAGATGAGAGAAGAAAAACCCTGAATCAGCAGGCAAAATGAATCAGAGTAAATAACATAATGTCTCTAAAATGAAAGAAACCAGCCTTAGTGAAACCATTAGTGTTTGATTTAAAATACAAATCAGATTCCACGTCTAATTTCTATTGTACAGGTCTGAATTGTAGAACCATATTTATTGGCAGATCATTGTGTTTCTCTTTATATTTCAGCCAAAAATGTGACTTTATTTAGTTTTTTAAAAAGTACTACTTTACCAAACTAAGAAGACAGTTTATCATTGTATTTATACAGCCAGTGTCATTTGGCTATTAGCAGGCTGAATAAAGGCAGTTAAACTGGGCAAAGTATAGATTTCTGAAAAACAACAAATAAAATATTCATTTTTCAAACACAGTCATCATCTCTTAACTGAATACTTTCTACCAGTTCAGGGTAGTTCCATAAAGGACAATCCAGACATACAGTCTGTTCAGAAACGTGCTGTGGTCTATATTTAAATTTCACAAATACAAGTGCTGGGGTATATTTCTGGTCGCTGTTTTAGTCACAGACCATTTAACCTACACTCTTATTCCTTTGTTTTATGATTTAGCTGTACTTCATTCCTATAATCTTCATTTCCACAGTGTTGCTCATGAAACAGAAGGCAAGACAAAGATTTACAGTATTTGTCTTTAATTGTTCAGATCCTCATGTAACCACTGCCTTTTCTACTATTAAATGACTGATACAGCAAACATGGAGCCCTTTGAGTACTGGAAACTGTTTTGCTTATGTTAGTTGTAAATAGTTCAGAGACTGATATATTCTAACAGTAGGAGAAAGTATAAACGTCACACATGCAGTGACCCAGTAAAGGATGTAAACCCAGGATGCTAAAGCTGTGAGCCAGCAGAATAAACCACTGTACTAAAATGATCCCTAATGTTAAATTAAGAATATACTAAACTTTTTGTTTTCAAGTCATGCCTTTCCATTAATTGACTTTTTCAAGTTTCACTTTTTCTCTTTCCACAGTACATTATTTCTGGAAGTCTCTCTATTTGTGGTGCCGATACGATTCAACCTTGTCAAGTAAGTATAAAGATCTGTCTAGTTCTTTATTACAAACTGGTCATTTATGTCTTATCAGCAACTATAGGATTATCCTTCTTCTGCTTTGTTTTACTATTAATAGTACAATACACAGAATATATAATAAGAGACACACTCAGCTCTTTAGAGATTTTTATTTGTTGTATTTTCACCCATGATTAAACCTTTCCTACAGCTTTCGAAATGCCACTTTGTTTATAAACCTTCAAATCAAGGACCAGGAGATTTGTAGATTCATTAAGGTTGTTTTTTGTTAAGTAATTTTTCAGCATTTCTAAGATAAATGAAAATGGCCTTTAGACAGTTTGCACATGTAATGTGCAGTACATCCACCACATCTGGTCTTAGGTTCTAAACAGCCTCATTCATGTCATAAATTGTGACTGTATCTGGTTTCACATTTTACACAAGCGTTGTGCTTCATGTGATTGATTTTCACATTATTTGGTTTTTGATCTAATATTGTGTCAAGATGGAAATTATGTGACTGGAGTGTTGTTGTCACATGATCATTGTATTCTGAATAGTATGAAGATCAAAGTGGTAAAAAGACCAAGAAATGAAAATGTGGGTTAAAGGGAGATCCAAAAGATTAATAAAAATAGAGAGCCTAAGGTCAAAATCAGGAAATACAATACCGATTGACAAAACCAAAACAAGAGACAGGAATCATGGTCAAATTGCAAAGCGAAAGTCATGGCTATGCAAAGAGCCTTTCTTATTAACTAAATGCGAAACAAAGATTTGTAGTTTAAGAGTTTGTATCCCGTAGATGCCCCAGAGGGTGGATGGGCATCCCACCCAGGATTGAGATGAATCCCTCACCCAGCTGAAATGCCATAACAGAAGGATGGACTAAGTACGGACAATACCTGGCTGGGATGCCTTATGATTCCCATCCTAAGTGGGATGCCTGAAGGCTACATGAATCAGTAAAAGAGGATGGCAGGGAGCAGTTCATCCCCCACTATAATAGCTGGCCGTATCCCTCATATACAGTCCCTGTTTGGAAACCCACAGGGCCGCATGGTAGTTTGAGTCCAGAGGTGCAGCTGTAGAGGTCCGGGCAGACAATAGAGGGCACTTCTGAGGGCCTCCCTGGCTTTCTTATGACTCAGAAGTACTTCCAACTGGCCATGTTATGCTACCGTAAGTGTTCCTGGGCCCAGCATAAAAGGAACCCGCTGCAACACATGATTGAGTCAGAGGGCTATGCTCTTGAAAGAGAAAAATAGAGAGAACTTAAAAGTCTGTTCATTGGCTGTAATTGTAAATGTATTGACCTGTCTGGATTAAAAATCTTTACATTAGCACCCAGAGTTGTGTTGAGTCATGTGTGTCTGGGGTTTGGGGCCTTAATGGTGCCCCCTACTGTTCACAATTGTATAGCAGCAGTATCATGCAGTCATAATTTATAGGCATGCATTATGATATCACATATATCAGCATGACTGGTAACAAGTTATATTGCCAACAAGAGTATTGCCATAATCATGAGGAAATTCCACAAATCAAATTTACAAAATGGCACTGAAATGATGTCATTAAAAAAGTGATATAAAACAGTGGTTCTCAACCTTTACTGCCCCAGGACCGAGATTTAACTTTCTAAGTTTATTGATGACTCACACACAGCAATTGAGGAGTAGGGTGGTTGTCCTTGGTGAAACAAACACTTAAAAGAGAGGGTGAGGGTGCTTGCCCCATTGGAGAAATAAGTGATTATAAATGAGAAAAAATATCAATTCTTGTTGATTCCTTGTAACCGTGAGAAACTAAGTTGATGAAACAGCTTTTTTTTTTTTCTTGCATCCATCCAAAACAGGGATGGCCACTCTCTATCCAAGAATGGCAACCTGCAGCCCAAAGTGGGTCGTGACATACTGATTGAGAAAGACTGATATAAAACTTTACTACAAAATACATAGAATAATGAACCAAAAATAGATAAAACAAAGTAGAGTACAGACAATAAAACCAGTATTCAAAACAGCAGTGTCTTGGTGGCCAGTCTCACAAAAGTAATCATGCAGTAGCTTTTCCAATATTTGTATTATTTTTGTTTTAACAAATAAACAAGTTATTACCTTAAAAACACATTCTTCTTCCTCTTCATCTTTTCCCACTTCTATGTGGGGTCAATGTGCTTGATCAACATTCTCCATACAGCTTCGTCAATCAAAACCTTTACCTTCAAATTCTTCTTTTACATAATTAATCCACCTTCACTTTGGCTTCCCGTATTTTTTCTTCCCAGGTACTTCCTTTCCCATTACTCTTTTGCTCACATATTCATTGTTTCTCCTCATCATATGTCCATGCTATCTCAACATACTTTCTTGTACTTTCTTTCATATTTGTCCCACTTTTGTTGTATCTCTGATTGTCTCATTTCTTATTCTGTCCTTTTTTGTAACTCCACACATCCATCTCAATATTCTCGGTTCTGCCACATCTTCTGCTGTGCTTCATTTACTGCTCATGTCTCAACTCCATACATCATTGCTGGTCTTACCACTGTCCTAAAAACCTTACTTTTAACCTTCAATGTGAATCTCCACAATGCTACTGATACCTTGCTTTCAATACAAAAGAGTTTAGTTTATATAACAGGTGCCAATGTTGCTTATGCCCACTGCACTGATTGACTTGGGTGAAGTAATCCCTTGGAAGCTCATCCTAGAAAAAACAGATAATTACTCTTTTCCTTTGAAGTTAATATTAGTATCTCTGAGGACATTTTACACGACCTGTTATTAGATAGATAGATAGATAGATAGATAGATAGATAGATAGATAGATAGATAGATAGATAGATAGATAGATAGATAGATAGATAGATAGATAGATAGATAGATAGATAGATAGATAGATAGATAGATAGATAGATAGATAGATAGATAGATAGATAGATACTTTATTAATCCCAAGGGGAAATTCACATACTCCAGCAGCATCTTACTGATAAAAAAAACAATATTAAATTAAAGATTGATAATAATGCAGGTAAAAACAGACAATAATTTTATATAAATTTAACGTTAACCCCCCCGGGTGGAATTGAAGAATCGCATAGTTTGGGGGAGGAACGATTTCCTCAGTCTGTCAGTGGAGCAGGACAGTGACAGCAGTCTGTCGCTGAAGCAGCTCTTCTGTCTGGAGATGACACTGTTTAGTGTTTGCAGTGGATTTTCCATAATTAATAGGAGCCTGCTGAGCGCCTGTCGCTCTGCCACAGATGTCAAACTGTCCAGCTCCATGCCAACAATAGAGCCTGCCTTCCTCACCAGTTTGTCCAGGCATGAGGCGTCTTTCTTCTTAATGCTGCATCCCCAGCACACCACCGCGTAGAAGAGGGCGCTCGCCACAACCGTCTGATAGAACATCTGCAGCATCTTATTGCAGATGTTGAAGGACGCCAGCCTTCTAAGGAAGTATAACTGGCTCTGTCCTTTCTTACACAGAGCATCAGTATTGGCAGTCCAGTCTAATTTATCATCCAGCTGCACTCCCAGGTATTTATAGGTTTGCACCATCTGCACACAGTCACCTCTGATGATCACGGGGTCCATGAGGGGTCTGGGCCTCCTAAAATCCACCACCAGCTCCTTGGTTTTGCTGGTGTTCAGGTGTAGGTGGTTTGAGTCGCACCATTTAACAAAGTCATTGATTAGGTCCCTACACTCCTCTTCCTGCCCACTCCTGATGCAGCCCATGATAGCAGTGTCATCAGCGAACTTTTGCACGTGGCAGGACTCCGAGTTGTGTTAGAAGTCCGATGTATATAGGCTGAACAGGATCGGAGAAAGTACAGTCCCTTGTGGCGCTCCTGTGTTGCTGACCACAATGTCAGACGTGCAGTTCCCAAGACGCACATACTTAGGTCTGTCTTTAAGATAGTCCACGGTCCATGCCACCAGGTATGAATCTATTCCCATCTCTGTCAGCTTGTCCCTAAGGAGCAGAGGTTGGATTGTGTTGAAGGCGCTAGAGAAGTCTAGAAACATAATTCTTACAGCACCACTGCCTCTGTCCAAGTAAGAGAGGGATCGATGCAGCATATAGATGATGGCATCCTCCGCTCCCACCTTCTCCTGATATGCAAACTGCAGAGGGTCGAGGGCGTGTTGAACCTGTGGCCTCAGGTGGTGAAGCAGCAGCCTCTCCATGGTCTTCATCACATGTGATGTCAGAGCAACAGGCCGGAAGTCATTCAGCTCACTAGGACGTGATACCTTTGGGACTGGGGTGATGCAAGATGTTTTCCAAAGCCTCGGGACTCTCCCCTGTTCCAGGCTCAGGTTGAAGATGCGCTGTAGAGGACCTCCCAGCTCCGATGCACAGACCTTCAGCAGTCATAGCGATACTCCATCTGGACCCGCTGCTTTGCTGGCACGAAGTCTCCTCAGCTCTCTGCTCACTTGCGCTGTTGTAATTATGGGTGGGAATGTCTCTCCTATGCGGGTATCAGCAGAAGGATGTGTGGAGAGTGCAGTACTCCGAGGTGAGAGTGAGAGTGGGTTAGGGTGGTCAAACCTGTTAAAGAAGTTGTTCATTTGGTTTGCTCTATTATCTTTTCATTACTGAATTCCTTGGAGCCTCAGCAGCATGTTTTAAGCATGAAAATATTTTTATGAGTGTGCTGGTCATGACAGCTTAATTGTTACATGTTGTTCTATTTCTGCATAAAAAAACTTTTCTTCATAGTATGACTGTCTACTATGTAGTGCTGGTCTTTCTCCTTCATGTTTATATTTCCTTCAACTCAGTGACTTTGAGCTGAGGGAAGAAATTCATATGATGTATTTCTGAAGAGATTTTTTTTCTTGTATTCAAAAGCTTGTGCTACAATGGTTTGCAAAACCAAAAAGAATCCATTTTCATTCATCCTGTAATCATAAATTTGGTTTCTAAAACAATAACCCCCTCTGCTTTATCATTCCAGAATATTGGGGTGAAAAGTGAAAAAAAAAGTTTATAAAATCAGTTGATAAAACATTTTTTAAATATTATTTCACACAAGAATGTATTGTTCAATTTAAATGAGTTAATTGGGTTGAATATCTTTTGTTTTTAGATTAAAGGAGCCTTGGCTACAAATATCATCAGCACAATTTTCAGCTGCATTGGAGTCATCATGTATTCAATAGATTTAGCAGTTCAATGTTGCTGGTATGGTCCATATTGCTACAATTGTTCATTTGAGGTAATTTTCTTTATGTTTTTTCTGAAGTATTGTCTGGTCAGGGCTTTTTCAAGAATATAGTAGCATTTGCATTTCAAGAAGTAGCGCTAGCCATCTGAATTTTTTATGTATAAGAATTTTCTGCACTCTTGAACTCTTTGCCCAAAAGGTAATCCATAACTGTTAATGTTACAATTCTATAGATTTTTTCTTTCTAAAGCACTTGGATTGAAAATGGAAACTGATGGAATCAAAATAAAATCAAAACTAGGATGGGTGGTAGATTTCAGAATAAAAATAATTAGCATAAAATATTTAAGGATTACTCTAAAATTGTCATTGAAAGAACATATTATTAAATATGATACTCAGGAGAATAGAGAATGACAAAAGAGTGCTCTTTAAACAAAGTCCAGGAGTACTAAAACTTCCAGTGCCCACAAGTATTTTTTTATAATAAAAATAAAAATCCACACAGCAGTTAGGTATTCTCTTGTGATACAATCTACAATGTAATCAGAGCATAACATATATACAATTTCTGAAAAACCTAACATAGCTTAACCTTCTCTACATTAATCTAATTCATCTTTCTTAATCCAGCTACCTCTAATAGGAAAAGTGAAATGCAACACATATATAGCATAATCAGTCTGAATGCTAAATGTTTTGAAAAGGATCATTCCATGTTTAAACATTGATTAATATAATTTGTACAGAACATAACTAAAAGTGGGTCCATTCAATGTAATAATGTATGCTACTCAAAGGCAAACCAGATACCAACACTGAAATCAAAAAGAGAAAGATAAAAACAATAAAAAAACAATCACTGAGATTAATTAAACATCAACACAAAATGACTAGTGTGGGATTCATACCCAGTACACTGAACTCATGAGGTGGCAGTGATAACTTCTGTACAATCCTCACTAAAACATATTGTACTTAAAATGTCTATGAGTACAATAGAAGGGTAAGCATGTATGTTTATGCAAAAGTAAGAAAAAAAAAGAAAAAGCATTGTATTTTACAGGAAAACACAAGAAAAGCCCCTAACATCAAGAGAAAATAATATAATTCTTCTATGTTTAAAACTTGTTATGTATGTATGCACAATAGCTATGAAGCTTTTTTCTTCTTTTAAGGTGACAAATTCCTGCCCCATCTCTCCTATAAATAAGAAGAGAAAATCCCTTTGCAACCTACTATGGGAAAAAATATTTAGATTTTAGCAGCAAATGCATTGACCTGCAAATCTAAAGGCTATCAGTTCAATCTCTTCTGCTGTCACTAACCATGTTAACTAGGGAAAGTCCCTTTGAGCCATTTATACCATATGTGTATAAATTTGCAAAAAATTATACCTGCTCAATAGAAGAGAGGCACAGATTCATTTAATGCCACAGTGATCAGTCTATCAAAGGGTTGTTTCAGTGATATGTATGTAAACCACAAAGCAATCTGCCAAACCCTAAAATAAGGAACACTTTAGTTTTCTCATGTGCTCATAACTTTAAGTTAATTAGCTGCTTTAGTGCCCTATGTTATCTGGAAAAGGGCAGATTTGGCATACTGTTTGTAAACTGCTTTTGGGAAAGAAAGAGTCTAGAGCTTTAAACTTAAGGTGAGTATTTTACTTGTATACTGGGTGATTGTGGAATTGTTAAGTAAGACAACATATTGGAATTTCAACTTGATTTGGGAAATATTATGAATAATGGGTAATTTACATGAATAAATTACATGAATCTGGAGACCATGTGACACACAAAGCTCACTGAGAAAGAAGGCAAAGGAAAGTGGGAGAGGTTAGGTTTGGTGCATGCCAGACAATGGCGTAGCTGGGGGGGATAAGGGGGGACATCTGTCCCCAGGCGCAGCATCTAGGGGGCACCAAATTGATGTTTCTTTCCCTTCCCCATTGCATTTTGGCAAACAGGAGGGGGCGCAAAATCTTCAGTTGTCCCCGGGCGCTGAAAACCCTAGCTACGCCTCTGATGCCAGAGAGCAGACATGTGAGGCACAGACTCAGATGTACAAATCTATGAGCAGTGAAACTGGCTTCTAGAATGTGGACTATTAATTTACTGTTGAAAGAGGGGGCCTTGGCTTACATCTGTTGAGATATGACCATATAAAATGAAACTTGTATCTACATAGAGCATTGAATTGGAAAAAAGGCTTTTTTTATTTGAGGTAGTCTCTTTGGTACTTTGCAGCTTCTGAACATGAAGGGCTCTATTCAGTGGTGCAATAAGGAGTATATTTGGCTGTCTTCAGGCTACAACTGGGAATATCATCAAGAACTAAACAAAACACTTTGAGGAATCCCAGTGCAATTAAAAAGTTGGAAAGTAGTTCAACCTTTGACCCAACAAGAATAATATGAAGTCTGAGCCAGCCATAGAGTAGATGAATTTGAGTGGTTAAGCATTTGACAGTCCTTCTCACATGCTTTGTGAATTTGGAACAGGCATAACAGTGTGTAGTCTGTGGTATCTTGTGGGAGATGTTACATTGGATTCTAGGACCACTGCTGTATTCCAATTAGTCCTTGAATTTGTGGAGGGCAAGTTGTATTTGTATTATTAACATTTGAAAAAATATATTTAAAAGTTGATGTAGAAGAGTGCAACACATGCTTTTGACATTCTTCCAGACATATTGATAGATGAACAGCAAGCTATTAACATGATGGGCCACCTCCATCTTTAGACAGTGTGGTAACTCTCCCAAACTTAAAAAAATAATACACCAAAGCAACCTCAATCATATGATTTCTTTTTTGTCTCTATGTTAGACAGACAATGTGGTGTAGTGATTAGGAATTTTGCCTTCACACCCTGAGGCTGTAGGTTCAAATCCCGTTACTGACATAGTGTGTCCATGGGGAAGTCTGCCTGTGCTCTGATTGTAAAAACAAAATGAATGTTGCCAATTGTATCTAAAATGTCAAAGGTAATCTTGGATAAAGGTGTCAGCATAATAATATTGCCATTTTGATTAAGTCCTCCTCCCACCTCTACACTCTGTGGTCACTTCTGAGCCAAGCCCTTTTGGGATAGTGGATGTCCCACTTTGGTTACAGAGGCATCTTTGTTTAACAACAAATTTTATACTGTAGTGTCAACAATGATCCAGTTAGTGTGGAGTCAAGATTATTTTAAGCATCAGAAAGACTGCTGATAAATCTTATTGCCTAAGTAATAGAACAAAACAAAGTGTAAAGTCAGAATACAAATCCAAAAGTCAGGTACCAGAAAATTAAAGATAAAACGCACACAAATATTTTATACTTAAAAGTTCCAACAACAACAACAACATTTATTTATACAGAACATTTTCATACAAAAAAGTAGCTCAAAGTGCTTTACATAATAAAGAAAAGAAAAATAAAAGACAAAATAAGAAATTAAAATAAGACAACATTAGTTAACAAAGAAAAAGAGTAAGGTCCGATGGCCAGGGGGGACAGAAAAAAAAAAAAAAAAAACTCCAGATGGCTGGAGAAAAAAATAAAATCTGCAGGGGTTCCAGGCCACGAGACCACCCAGTCCCCTCTGGGCATTCTACCTCAAATAAATGAAATACAGTGATCCCTCGCTATATCGCGCTTCGCCTTTCGCGGCTTCACTCCATCGCGGATTTTATATGTAAGCATATTTAAATATATATCGCGGATTTTTCGCTGCTTCGCGGGTTTCTGCGGACAATGGGTCTTTTAATTTCTGGTACATGCTTCCTCAGTTGGTTTGCCCAGTTGATTTCATACAAGGGACGCTATTGGCAGATGGCTGAGAAGCTACCCAACTTACTTTCTCTCTCTCTCTCTCTCTCTCTCTCTCTCTTGCGCTGACGTAGGGGGGTGTGAGCAGGGGGGCTGTGTGCTGCTGCTTCCTGAAGGACATGCTGCACGGAGCTTCGCATACTTAAAAGCTCAAAGGGCACGTATTGATTTTTTATCTCTCTCTCTAACTCTCTCTCTAACTCTCTCTCTGCTCCTGACAGAGGGGGTGTGAGCTGCCGCCTTCAACAGCTTTGTACCGGCGGTGCTTCGCATACTGAAAAGCCAAAAAGCCCTATTGATTTTTTTTTTTGACTGCTTGCTTTGCACTCCTTTGAAAAGGAAGATATGTTTGCATTCTTTTAATTGTGAGACAGAACTGTCATCTCTGTCTTGTCATGGAGCACAGTTTAAACTTTTGAAAAAGAGACAAATGTTTGTTTGCAGTGTTTGAATAACGTTCCTGTCTCTCTACAACCTCCTGTGTTTCTGCGCAAATCTGTGACCCAAGCATTACATTCTAAAAATAACCATATAAACATATGGTTTCTACTTCGCAGATTTTCCTATTTCGCGGGTGGCTCTGGAACGCAACCCCCGCGATGGAGGAGGGATTACTGTAGTCCTCTTTGTATTTAAGGTTCTCACGGAAGGACTTGATGATGATGGTCACGCAGACTTCTGGATTTTAATCCATCACTGTTGGAACATCACGGTGCTTTAAGTAGATGGTGGTGACACAAGGCACCACCAAAAGGACACCGGAAAAGGAAACAGAAGAGAGAGTAGGGGTTAGTACAGTTTTTAGAGCCACCATGAATAGTTATTATAATGAATTGGATATACAGAGTATCAGGATTAAATTACAGTGAAGTTATGTGAAGGCCATGTTAAAATAATGTGTTTTCAGCAGTTTTTTGAAGTGATCCACTGTATTAGCCTGGCAAAATCCTATTTCATCACCTTCTTTTGAAAACACAGTGCTTAGATTTCCATGGCACAAACAATTTCTGCAATTACATAATTTCCAGAGCAAAAGAATGTGTTACAATGCTCTTCATCTAAATTTATTAATGATATTAATAATCAAAGGAAAAGGCTTTCTGATTATTAATTACAAGAGTGCCGAGTGTTGCACAAAATTCATCTCATTAACGTGTGTGGATCCATGTAAAAAATGTGAACATTATTTTAAAGATAATATTTAAAAAGTCATAATATGTTAAACAAGCCTCTACACACATGGTGTGTTTATTCTTTACATCTAAAAAGTACCTTCGTTGTAAATAAGGGTAACCAAAGGCATTCATCCATTTTATTAGAAGACTGCTTGTGAAAATGAAATGGTACTGACAAATCACAAACCAGCACCAAATATCTTTTCTAGATTTTGAAATATTTAAATCTGCCACCCACTTAAGGTGGTGGTGATGTGGTGAAGGGAAATAGTGAGTGAGAGCACTAGAAATTACCTACAGTATTTCAAAAGGGATATGTAAAAAAATAAATAAATGCATAAAAAAATTAAAAAAGGTAAAAAAGCATAAAACTGCATGCATTAAGGGCAGCACGGTGGCACAGTAGTGCTGCTGCCTCGGGGTAAGGAGACCTGGGTACACTTCCTGGGTACTCCCTGCGTGGAGTTTGCATGTTCTCCCCGTGTCTGCATGGGTTTCCTCCCACAGTCCAAAGACATGCAGGTTAGGTGCATTGGCGATCCTGAATTGTCCCCTAGTGTGTGCTTGGTGTGTGTGTATGTGCCCTGTGGTGGGCTGGCACCCTGCCCGGGGGTTTGTTTCCTGCCTTGTGCCCTGTGTCAGCTGGGATTGGCTCCAGCAGACCCCTGTGACCCTGTAGTTAGGATATAGCGGGTTGGATAATGGATGGATGAAAGAACTTCCTATGCCTTCTGACTGTTACCGTAGAGGGCAGAATGGTGGCTCTCTGGCTAAAGGATCTGGGCTGGTACCTCAAAAGTTGCCAGTTGAAATCCTGGCAGTGAAAGAAGGAATGCTCCTCCATTGGGCCCTCAAGCATGGCCCTTAACCTGCAATTGCACCAAAGGTGCTGTACAAACAGCTGACCCTTTGCTCTGAACCCCAACATCGTGTGCCTCTGGAGAGTAAGTTGAGGTATGCAAGAAATGACAAATTCCTAATACAAGAAATTGAATGTGGTGAACATATAGGGTTTGAAAATCACTTAAAAAACAAAATAAAGTGGATGCAAAATGTGGTTGGCACACAGGCAGTGCCAACGATGGAAAAAGGCTCTTTTTTAATATATTAGACATTTTAATTAATTGATATTTTTGGCAGTGTACTATATGAAAGTAGCAGTCTGACAGTCAAAAAACAAGTTAAGTAGCCACTTGCTGAGTTTAAAGGGAATTGGGGGCTGGGGTGCCAGACCCATCAATATATATACTAGTCAGGGGTTTCAGAAGACCAGTCCACAAAAGAGTCATCTGCCGGGTCTGCAAAAAGATGGAAAGATCTACTATTTTATTATGCTCTTTATGTTGTCAAACTTGAATTGTATGCAACTCACCTGTATGTTAAATTGTTCAGAAATTGTAACACAGTATGCTGCTTTAAAGTGTCATCATAAAGGCACAATCATTATTACTGGCTTATTTAATTTTGTAGCACCAGGCCACAGCGGTGCTCACCAACAGCAACTCACAGTGGACAATTAGTCTTCTTACATTGCTTTTTTAGGTAACTTGCTTACCGTTTCCGTATTAGTTAGAATTTTAATGTGACTTGCCATTTTTATTGGCTCCTCTAGAGCTAGCACATAACTGGAATGCCAGCTCATACAATGGACAACTCATCCGTCAGCAATGTAAAGAAACAAAACAATTTTCCTTCATTTCGCATATTAAGGTTAATTTATTTGTTTGCACACAGCACAATATTGGCACAAGCCAACTCTGAGATGTGGATTTAATAACAAATGCTGGTCAGTGAAATGTGTAGTTTTTCATATAAAAGTAGAAAAAGTAATGTTTGTAAAGCATTACATTTTATAATAGCTAACTATGTAATAGATTTAGTTTACTTTTTGTGAGTAACGAACAATGTAACTAAGTTCCACAAGTCTGATGGGCATTACATCAAGAGCTGGTTTATGGCCTGATTTGTACAGGGAAAAGTACATTTACTAAATATATTAATATCAGCCAAACACTTTAAAATGTCAAAGAAAATATACAACTTAATTTTTACAGCTGTATAACACATTCTGAAGATGATTACAGACAGATCTGCAAAATAATACTCGTATCAATTTCCAGTGATGTAAAGTCACAAATTACATTCACTTCCGTTATGGTTCTTCTGTAGATTATATACAGATTTTTTTTTTTTTTTTTCAAGCATTTTTAAAATCATACATAAGTACTTTTACTCTTTAATTATGTTTAGTTGTGATTCTGCTTTGTTACTTTTTTTCCAGGTGGATTAATAAAAAATAAAATTAATTGACCATGTTCAAAATGTAAAATTCATAGCTCAAAATAAGACTGCACAAAAACTATTTTCGGGGTTGTAGGTCATGATCTTGCCACACAAATTGTTTTAGTAAATAATGCCATGACTGTGTAGTTCACCCCAGTAATATAAGTGGTTGTATCTCAGTGTATCAGACCCTAGTGTATCGTCCAAGAGCTCAAACTTATGAACAGACATGGAAGTATGTTAATTTTTTAAACTAAGCAGTGGTATTTAATATAAACACAGCAAAAATGCTAAAAATCACAGCTGATTGCACAGAAAGATACCACAATAAAATATTGGTTACCTCATGCTGTTACCAAACAAGTTTCCAGTTTTCCAAAAGCATAAGCCACAATAACAGGCAGCATTATTTTTTTAAAAAGATGTTTCCCTTCAGTTTATAAAACATAAGTCAGCTGTATACAGCACATACATCATTTCCTAAATCTGTACACATTTTCTTAATGTACATTGGTAAGTTCAGCAAATTCAGCAGACATCTTCTGTATATGAATATGGGCACTCATCTATTGAGAAAAGCATTTGTTTCCCTGACCAGAACAAAATAGTCCCAACAGAGAACAGTAATGGTGAGGGCAAGGAGAGCTGTTGGCCATAGCTGCATCCCCTTATAAGCAATTTTTTATGTTGATAATACAGTGCTGTATATGTCTAGGCATATATTTCAAATGAAAAAAATGTACAAGAATTATACACTCTAAGTACTTCAAGTCAAGAATGATCAGTGACCATTTTTGTCTAAAACACTTCCTGCTCCACCAGAGTACAGATTTTTTGTTTTTCATTTTCAGCTCTTGCATGTAGTTGAAGATGTGTGGCACAAGCTCCAGATTCTGAGTTTTTTAAAATTTGCTTTTATAAGCTGTGCTATTCTGATTGTAATTGCCTAATATTTACTAATTTTATTTTTGTTTTTCTGATATAACTAAATAGTATTATTTACTTGAGTAATTTTTTCACAGACCACTTTTTTTACTTCTACTTGAGTGGTTTCCACATTTTAAACCATTACTTTTACTGAAATTAATTTTTGACTAATTAATAATACTTTTACTTGAGCAGAATTTTTCAGTGCTCTTTTTATCTCTGTCAATTTCCAATAAGGCTACACAAGGAATAAAGGGTATCCTGTTGAGTTTTACTATTCTCGAGTTCTGGTTGAGCTTGTTCACATCAATCTATGGCTGCAAAGCAACCTGTGGAAACCCAGACCAGGTAATACTTTTACATAATATTCCTTTTCATTCAGTTTTACATTAAATTTGTATTTGGCACCCTGCACTAAACACCTTATCGATGTGTCCAAAGTTCTTTCTTGTTAATTTGTTTATTTTTTTCTTACAGCCTATAATTATCATCCAGCAGAATGTCGACCCATCAGAAATTCCAGTGCAGATCCCACAGTATAATGTTCCACTGCAGACTACTCCTATCACACAGCCATATGATCAGCCTCCAAATATGCCATCTTACCCTCCTCCATATGCTAAGTAAAAGAGTGATTCAGCTCTACAGCACATGACATTGACGAAAGTGACTGTGGAAAGGGTTTTGCCATCAAAATGCAAGACTCAGATCTTTATTTTTATTAATCAACATTTAACTCAAATATCTTTTATGTTTCTTTGCTTAAAAAAGGACTGATTTAGTTTATTTTGATTGACACTGAATTCTCAAGAATCTCTGGATGTGAATCTTTGTGTTTTCTGTTAAGAGATATATAAAGTACAGTGAAAGTGTACATTTTTTTTTACTAATATGACAATTTCCTAGATAAAAAAAATAACGACATTGTGATGAAAATGATGATAATAATTTGGTGCTTTTGTAAGTCTTTTAATATCAGAAGGGATTATATTTTTGCCTAGAAATGATTTAATTATACATTTACTCAGTTTCCTGTAATTTATTAACTACCCATGTCAACTCAAAGAATTTTGATTTGCTAATTATTAACAAACATTTTTATTTCATCTTCCTCGACAACCAGATGACGTGAACAACAGGGATTTTCATTTTATTTTTTCTTGTTCGCTCAAGGTCTAACTGCTCTGCTCTGAGGTTTTTGAGTGTGCACCAGTGAAGGTACAGTATAGGCCTCTCCTTCACCATGACATCTCATGTAATTTCACACAATACAACACTCTTAGTCTCTCTGAAGTCAGACATTTTATATATATACGTCTGGAGACAATCATGAGTGAATGTTGAATAAAATTGGATGGGAACAATTCAAAGGCTCATTGAGTATTACATTTCTAAATGAATCCAAAGCCCCATGAACGTAAACTTCAAAGTAGGTACAGTGATTAAGAACTGCAAAGAGCAGCGGTGCTCTTGTTAATCTGGTCTGACAGAGAGTAAGCTGCTGATTATGCGAAAAGTTGAAAAGTCTCCAAAAAACCCTATTAAACATATAAATGTGCATTGCATGTGCAAAGAGCACATTGCACATGTTAAAAATATACATAACCTGATGTAAGCGAGAAACCTTTCTGTAATATCAGATTATACATTGGCATTTGAAGACATCAATGGACAATTTGTAAATAAGAATGATACCTTGTTGCAGGTGATGTGTGTGTCTCTGTTATTCACTGTTACAATGATAGTGAAGGAGTCAATGTGAGTTTAAAAGAACTGGCAGCTACAGTATGCTTGTGATAATGTAAACTGCAAAGTATGCCTTTGAAATAAATGGTGTGTCACACCTTGTCAAATGGACTGCCGTTATGAAGTGCATAGCAAAAAGTCAGAGCAGACACAGATTTCAGTACTCAAAACACACAAATCAACAAAATCTGCCTAATGACAACAATAAAGCATGGACAAGGCTGCACAGCACTCATCTTCTGACTGTACATTCAAATGAGTAACTGAAGGAAGTTAACATTACTGTCTAATTGGGAATGCAAACATACTGTACCATGCCAGAATATAGCCACTGAATTTTAATACACAGTTGATATCTAGGCCACAATGCTTATCTAAACTCTGCTGTTGTTATGCCACATAGTGATGCAGTACTCAAAATGACAGAAAAATATGACAGCAAACAGAGCTCTTCTCAGATGTGTATAGCTATGGTGGTTTACATATGTGTGTATGTTTGCATGTGTGTGTATCTGTCTGTCTTCACTGTGACATTACAATGTACAAATTAATCATTAAGCTTTGACTACCTTGTGTTACTGAGCCCCTGAATGAATAAGGGCAGTTTTAGCTTCTATTTCCTTTCAGCATCAAGTCTTTTTCCAATTTTCTTTAATCAGTCCCTGAACCCCAACAGTTTAGATTAGTGCATGGACTGAAGGAATTAGGGGGTGAGTGTTTTAGGAAGAAGCCCTGTGGGTGTAGCTATTTGCAGCGCTGGATTTCATCACTATTCGTTACAGATTTTGGACTGGGCTGGCCCCAGATATGTATTCTCATTTGAGAATCATATCTGGCCCTGTGAGACTTCAAAATTTCTATCACAATGTTTGGGCTCTGGAGACAAGCACATATTTTACTACTAATTTCTTACTTTGAATTTGGATTGGGGTTAAATACTTAGACTAATGTGACTTTTATAAATTGTTCTGTCCTTCACATTTGCTCCATCTTTTGTGAATATATAACCTGCTAATGGAAAAATATCAGTGTACTCCAAACTTAAAATGTAGCGTAGAATGCAAATAGAAACTGTTACCTGAGAAACCTTGTAGGTTGATAACCCAATTTGAATGTCTGTTTCTCCAATAAAATTAAAAATACAGCAACTATTGTTTGCTGGTGCTTTAAGATATGTTCCAAATATATTATATTCAGTTGGCAAAACTTCATAATTTAAGTTCTCTAATTATGGCTGAACCATCCTTTGAAATGCTTAAATAACATTTTTTTCACAATATCCAACAATTCTTCATTAGTAAGCCAGACAGAGTTATGGCTAAAGGAAAGAAACCCTTCAAAATAACTGAAGAGAGCCTTTGAGTACACAGTATACATACACACTTAAATCACACAGACATGAAACTGTGCAAAAATGCTAAACAGTCAACTTCTTTATCATCACGGAATGTCCTGGTAAAGCCTATACAAACATTGGTTTACCAAGAATATGTCATGTTAGATTATATTATTAACACAAATGCTATTTCACCCTGTCATTTTAGTTTGTACATTTTTTAATAATCCATACAACCATGCATCCATCAAGTCAGTCAATCTGATTTTTCAATTTATGAGTCAAGGACAACCAGAATAATAAAAGGGAGGCCAAGATGAATGTAAAGAAACTATCTATGCAAAAGAAAATAAAAGATGGAGGAATCAGCAAAAGGAGAGCAGCCTTAATTAATTACCACAAGTTGCTGATTCCCTTTTCCACCTTCATACTGCGTCCTCTGCTCTGTTTTATTGAACTCCCATTCCTTACTCTGTTTTTTATTTGGCCACGTTTTGTCCTGCCAGTCAAATGACTTGTCTCCAGCTCTGCTGCTGACTATACACTCTATAAGCCTTTAAAAATGTATGGTTGAAGAAGAAGGAGAATCCCACAGTAGTATTAAAGACACCGATGCATAGCTTAACCCAGGTGCCACTGCAACCATTCTAAATAAGGAACCATATACTGTGTTATACCCATATTTTGAGCCATGCACACTCTAGAGGTTAGGAAGTGTTTTCACAGCTTCTTTCTTCTTTTTTAATGTGTGGTTTGGCACTTCTGCCAGTTGTTGAGGCTGCCCAAACCTCAGAGTACAGAAGGTGTTATTTATAAAGTGGCCAGAGATTTGAAACTCAGGCTTTATGTGATGTGGATTTGCCTACACCTGTGCTGGGACAAAGTAGTGACTGCTTGTGTGTCATCCACCAGTACTCATTTTTCAAGACCCTAATAATGCAAAGATGAGCTACCTGTGCATTATTTAGAAATATCAGGCCTTGCTGTACCTGTTTGGGGCCACATTGCTCTAATTTTTCTAGGTTTGTTGTTTCATTAACAAGCTACAATGGGTATACTCTTCTACTCATTGAATACTTTTGTAAGTGCTACAAGAAGGAAAGGAAATATTTAGAAGGTACAAAAAAAGAAAACTTTGGTAATGTAAAGAACTGGAGAAAGGCTGAGAACATGAATATTTCATGTAAACAAGAATGCAACATATAAATACACATCTGAAAAGAATTTAGATATTTATGTTGATATACCTTTGGGCAGTATGAAGAAACTTATAGTATATTTTAATGTCTGTAAAATATAAATCAAATAGTATCCTGTGTTCGATAGCCAATTCACATTTAATGTATTGTGTGTAGTTCTTCTCATTGTCCATAATACATGACACAATTGCAACTTCATAGAACAGCAAACAGGCACATCCCTGTAATAAAAGTAATATCCTACTGTAGTAGATTTAGAGCAGTGGTTCCCAAAGTAGGGGTCGCGACCCTCTGGGGGGTCGTGAGACATTGGGGGGGGTCGCGAGATGATTTCCAAGAAATCAAATACTTTTTTAAAACTTTTTAGAAATTAATTAATCCACCCATCTCATTAGGTGAGGTGTTTTGTTGAAATTAAACGAATGAGTAAATAAGAATTTTTTAAAAAGTTATATGGTTGTTAGAGCGTTATGTTCTTTTTTGTTGTCATGCTCTTGTTTGGATAGGATATTTTGTTGAAATTAAACAAATGAGTAAATTACTATTAAAAAAAATTATATGGTTGTTAGACCATTGTGTTCTTTCGTGTTGTCATGCTCATGTTTGGATAGGCCTATTGGCGCATGTGCACCGTTGCGCGCAACATTTGTATATTTTAACCACTTCCGAGGATAGTGGGGGTCACGAGTCACTGGCACGGTTATTTTGGGGGTCATGAGCTGAAAAGTTTGGGAACCCCTGATTTAGAGAACATATCATTCTTGAGCATAAGCAATTTGGGAAGTGATCACGTAGCTCTCCTATTCAATGACAATGTGAATCAACAGTCTATAAAGCATGCATCACGTGCAGTACGGGAGGCCAACAGAGGATGAGTGAATGTACATAAGATTTCACCAAACGTTCTACCTGCCAAAGCTTGCTAGGCTATGAAACAAGCAAATGCTTGAGTAGTACAGCTGACTGTTTATAGTATACAGGCATAACAGATATTACAAGACCAAAAAATGTAGTTGTTGCATTTTTTTTTAATTGAAGCACTCTGATCTCTCAGCTAGAAAACAATTTCACCAAATGATATATCAGTCATAATTTTCACGGACCATCAACTGACTTTGTTACCTGGCAAGTTTAAGGTTAACAACACAAAAGCCTGGATGCAAAATAACCAGCAGATGAGGAAAGGGAAAATACTGCAAAAATCAATTGATTTAAGAACTGATGAAGCTTTAAAGCTACACTCATTGACCCTTTTGCAAATGACAACTTTTTAGCAAGCCATGGTTTTACTCTCACAATTAAAGCCAGTTAATGGTTAATAACAGAGTTTTTGCTCAGAGCATTTGTGCAACAAAATTCATTGCAGTTCCCTCGTAACATGCTAAAAGGCCAGGAAGGGATGAAAGTCATCATCTTCACAAAAGGAACATGGCATAACGTGTAGTAATGTGTTGCAAAGAAAGATGTTTGCCTTTACATTTCAGATGACTCAGGAAGACTGGTGTAGTCTCTGGTCTTTGTATTATTAAAGGAGAGAGGATATCATTCAACAGAAGAAAAAATGGCTGCTGAACTTTCACATTGACCCTTTATAAGCTTTAGTTAGGGGTTCCTTACTTTATTAAACAGGCAAGAGTTACTGACCTCCAGTTTTGTGTTATTTTTTTTTTTCTTATCTCTTTAGTGTGTTTTACGATGAAATAATCCCAGCAAAATATCAGCCTGTGTTGTTCAGTAAATATCTGAGGTTGTTTATACTTTGTTGTTTCTATTTTTTTTTTTTTTGCTTTTATATTCATGTTTAGGTATTGCTTTGATGCTAACTACCAGGTTGTTTTTAAACTGTTACTGATGATAAATTGCTTTTGCACATTTTTCTTCAACATATAAATTGGTTCATGTTTCTGTTATTTGATTCAGATTACCTACCATTTTTGAAAACATTTTACATTTTTCCATACTACACTGTGGAGGTGAGACCACTGATGCCTTTTAAAATTCAAAGATATGCTATAGTATCATGCCTGGATCTAGACTGCTCAGGTTGGAGGGGGCAATAAGAAATTTTGAATGGGCAGCTTTTCTTTCAATTGACTATACAACAGCTCAGTAGCAGTTTGTAACCAGAGAGTGGGGCACATGGACATAAATATTTTTAATGTTTATGTTTTAATATTTTAAACTCTGCATTATGCTCATAGTTATCTCCATTCAAGAAATACATATTATTATTATTATTATTATTATTATTATTATTATTATTATTATTATTATTATTATTATTATTAATATTATTATTATTATTATTATTATTTAGTGATTTCTCAAAGGTAACTTAGATAGATAGATAGATAGATAGATAGATAGATAGATAGATAGATAGATAGATAGATAGATAGATAGATAGATAGATAGATAGATAGATAGATAGATCCACAATCACCAAATTCTTTTTCCTGTTATGTAGCATGGTGCAATGGAAAGGGGTCAGGACACGTGACAGTGAAAAGAATTATCTAACATGCAGCTGAGGATACACTCACCAATGTAGTTACAAACATTGTATGAAGTTAGGAAATGCTTCCTTTTAAACCTACATATGGTGGCACACAGTTGAAAGGCTTACATAACTGTCAGGGCAGTTCTGTTACAGTAGGAGTCTGACAGGCCCACTGACATAGACACACAGCATTATTAGTCACTTGAATACTACTCTCCATCTCTTTCATTACGGTGGACAACTTTCACAGTAAAGGGCCCAAAGCAATTCACTCCAGTGCTCTAAAATGCTGCTTTTAACAAACATAGTCAGGCTAGGGGCAGATCAGCCATCTTAGGAACTTGATTTCGGCAAATAATATTCTGGTCCAGGCTAACTAAGTTGTTCATCAAATTTTTGAATTTGCAATTTTGTCACAGGGTGAGAAGGATCCAGTTCAATTGGATGCATTGCATCACATTCCAACTACTCAACTCACCACAGCCTAACACCAACTTCGATAATTCCACTGGAATGGTCAAATTCTGGATCAGTCTGCTAGTAGAAGAAGTAGATTTGCCTTCTTGTACTTGATTGAATTCATCAGGAAAGCTACCTATTTGAGCTCTTCGCACGAGTAGCAATTCAGCTTTTAGGTAATCAGAGGCACAAGGTTGATGATCTTGTCCACCTCCTTCAATTAATCTCACAGTGGCTTCTACCAGCTCACTAAAGGTGCGAAACTGACTCGTATCTGGAACAGCTGGTACTGAAAGTAGGAGGACTGCACAGGGTCTAGGAGGCTATAATTCGGCTATATCTTCAGTAATATTGGTGCCATTCATTTCAGGCCAATCTTTTTGGTGTTGGAAGAGAAAGGGTGGTCCAAATCTCCAGCGACTTGGTTTTGCTATCTCTACTAGTGTCTTCCATATAGTAATGTCATCTGTGGGGCTATTAACCGAGTCTACGTAGCACCAGGTATCATGTTCTGTTAGCTATTGAATCTTGGCTAATCTGGTGCCCACAAAATACCTTAAATTGGCATGAATTAGACTGTAAGCCAATTAAGTACAGGTGTTGAATTTGTCCACAAAGTGACACTGCTGATCGGCATAGATATTTCTGTTTTGAGTAGCTTGCAAATTTGAGCCCCTGTCATAGCAGCACAAAATTCTAACCTTGGGATTAAAAGGTGATGTTTTGGGGCTACTCTGGATCTAGCAATTACAAAGAAAACCTGCCGGTTGCCTTTATAGTCTTCCATTCTGAGATAGGCCATTGAGCCATAGGCCCATTCTGAGGCATCACAGCATATGTGCAGCTCCTGTCTGGATTCTGTGACATCCATATCAGTTGTTTGGTAGCACTGGGGAAATGTAAGCTTTGATAGGTGAATAAGCTTTGCCTCCCATGAGCACCAGGCCTGAAGATGGTCTTCAGGGAAGAGGGGGTCAATGTCACTCTGTTTGCCATAGCTGTTGAACTAACACCTTTGCTTGAATAGTGAATGGAATGGAACCCAAGTGGGTCATACTGGCTTGCTAAAACTCTATCAATGTTCCGTAGTATTGGGCCTGTTATACTTCATTGCCTGTAGCCTAAAGTGTCGGTAGAGCAATACCAGCATATACCCAATGTATGCTTTGGAAGATGTATTCAATCCTGAGCCAGCCACAGTTCACTCGTTTCAAACTGTGCTTCCTTTCTTAGGTGGTCTATTACAATAGGAGTGCTACTGGCCCACTGATGTATCTGGAAACTTCCAGAGGCAAGAAGGTTTATTAATTTATCCACAATGTCCTTAGCTTCTGCAAATGTGAATAAACTCCATAAAAACTGTCAACACAGAAATGCCTTTCAACTGCTAATTTTATGTCCTCAACAGGTTCAGTATGATTATGAACGTGAGTCTGCAGGGCAAATGTAGCACAGCACGGGCTACAAGTTGTGCCAAATGGCAAAACTTGCCACTCATAGATGTCAGGATCCATCTTTTGTCTAATATCTCACCAAATGAATCAAAGGAGGACCTTATCCTTTGCTAACAGGCATACCTGGTTGAACATAGCCCTAATGTCCCCACTGTCAGTAACAGTATGTTCTCTAAACCAGATTAGCATTCCTAGTAGTGATGGGCCTAAAGTGGGTCCAAGCAACAAATACTCATTTAAGGTTGACCCTCTGAACTGAAATGAGCAGTTGAAAACCAACCTATTCGTACCATTAAGATGAACCATATGATGAGGGATGAACCACGATTCTTGACTAGTCACTACTTCCTTTGTTATTTTAGTGACATATCCTGCTTGGTCCAGTTTCTCTTCTTCCATAGTGTAGATTGCTGCAAGTTTTGGATTCTTAGCTAGTCTTTTCTCTGTATTTCTGAGACTTGGCATCACTGCTCCCAATGAAGAGTACAGGCAAGGCATGTCACTTCTTTGTAAGAAGGAGGTTGCATATCACTGAAGTCCATCCACTTCTATCCAAATAGTTTGACTTTGAAGGAGTATGTCACTGCACACTCTGCCAGCTTCACATGACTGTTCCCCAGCACCTTAAAGACACATGAGCATTTTTCACAAGAGCATTTTACTGATGTGATAAACAAAATTATTGAAATGCATCACACAGCATCATCATAGCACCCAGACTCTTAATAGTCCATCCCTCCAAACTAAACATCAGACTGAGACACTGACTGGTAGGGGAGGATACTAGAAATCCAACCGTTCCTCTCAGACATTTGCAGTGCTCTTTGGCTGAAACTGAAGTGAAGGTACAGGGGTCCACAATTTCAAGAGTTCTCCATAAAACAGGCCTCTGCAGGAGGGTAGCAAAAAAGAAGCCATTCCTTAAGATGGTCCTCATA
The DNA here is from genome assembly GCF_900747795.2 of Erpetoichthys calabaricus. Taxonomy (NCBI): domain Eukaryota; kingdom Metazoa; phylum Chordata; class Cladistia; order Polypteriformes; family Polypteridae; genus Erpetoichthys; species Erpetoichthys calabaricus. Next base: position 85,751,589 of record NC_041395.2, read on the forward strand.
AATGCATATGTGGCATTTACCACAAACCATGAGAAAGACACAGTTTAAGATTTGGGAGAAGGTTTTATGGTCAGATGAGACCAAAATAGGACTTTCTGGCCAGACTTCACAGAGGTATGTGTGGCATAAAGTGAACAGTGCCTATGCCTCAAGAAACACAAAACCTACAGTGAAATATGGTGGTGGCAGCATCATGCTTTGGGGATGTTTTTCATGTGCTGGGACTGAAAATCTTGTCACAGTTGAAGGGACAATGGATGGGCACAAATACTGCACAATATTGCAGGATAATTTGTTCCAGTCTGCTATGAATCTAAAGCTCGGGAGAAGATTCAGCTTTCAACACGACATGACCCTCAACATTATGCCAAAGTAACACTGGGATGGCTCAAAAACAGAAAGTTGAATGTTTTGGAATGGCAAAACCCTGATCTTAACCCTGTTGAGAATCTGTGGCACTATTTGAAAACTGCTGTTCAGAGGTGCCATCCCACCAACATAGAGGATTTCTAGAAATCCTGCCAAGACGAATGGGGAAGAATCACTCCTTAACAATGTGTAGAACTGGAAGTTCCAGCCAACCCACATCTTGAGTTAGTCCCGTTTTGTACTCTGCCCAGGGAGTTACTCTGTGCTTTTTATTTTGCAAGGAATTGTTTTGTGTGTCAATATACGGGGTGGATACCCAAATCTTTTTGCTCTCTCCCTCTCTTCTTTAACAATAGATACTTTATTAATCTCCTCAGGGAAATTCAGGTGTCCAGTAGCTCAAGCACATCAGTAAAAACTGTTATAATTTATGAAAAAAAAGCAAGGAGAACAAAACAAATAAATAAATAGTAATAAGTTCAAACTGTCAGTTTTTACAAGTTTGGAAGGTAGAGTGGTGACGAGGTCATGAATCACTTGCATTTACAATGGAGTTATAAAATCTCACAGCAGTAGGAACAAATGATCTTCTAATGCAGTGGTGGGCAACCTTTATTCGCACTAAGGCTACTGACGACTGCTTTAACTCAAACAAGGCCGCACCATTATGAAGTCATTAACAACATATATAGGCATGCTTTTATTAATTATTTATTATTAAACTTTATACTGACCCCAAAGTGTGTAAAAGTGTAAGAATAATCCATACTCGTGAAAATCTACAGTGCGCGTGCACTCAATCCACAGTAAACATCTAGCTTGACTGCTATTGGCATAACTTCCATTCAGTTTGGCTGTATTTCGTTAGCTGTCATTGACCATTCCATCAGGTATGAATGCGGAGACCAAACAAATCTTCGTTTACATTGTTTGTTTCGTTGAACATTTTCGGCTAGTGTGAACAATCCAAAAGGCCGCAATCACTTGTTTCACTGATACCTTCATGACGGCCACAAAAAAAGACCTTGAAGGCCGCACTTGCCCACCTCTGTTCTAATGTATTCTGTTCTATAGTGCAGTGAGAGAAGACGACTGTTAAATTTATTTCTCTGACCTGCCAAAATGTTGTGGAGAGGGTGACTGCTATTGTCAAGGATGGCCTGTACCTTCCTTCCCATACACGTTTCCACCACCATTCCCAGTGAGTCCACAGTTCTACCTAGCACTGAGCCAGCCTTCCTCACTAGCTTGTCCAGCCTCTTCATTTTCATATATGTCATACTGCCTTTCCAACACATGGCAGCAAAGAACAGGACACCAGCAAAAACTGTCTTATAGAATAGAGACATTTCACTACATACGCTAAATGATCTGAGGAAAAAGAGCCTGCTCTGCACCTTCCTGTAGACGACATCTGTGTTCACAGATCAGACCTGTCTGTCATCAGTGCTGACAACTAGATATTTATAAGTCTGCACCACCTCAATTCCCTCCCCTCAGATGTTAACAGGCTGAAGGGGGAACTTAGACCTGCGGAAATCCGCAATTATCTCTTTGGTCTTCTTGGTTCTTATTGCTCTAGTCCAGTGTTTCCCAAACTCGGTCCTGGGGGACCCCTGTGGCTGCAGGTTTTTGTTCCAACCAGCTTCTATATTTAATTGAACTCCTGGGTTAATTAAGTGAACTGTTATTTCCCAAGGTCTGTGTTTAGGGAACCATATAGAAATTAGAAAACTAAGTTTGCTAAAAAAAAAAATATTAAAATGTACCAAGCAGTTATATAGGAATAATGTATTTTTTCTTTTTAACAGTATTTTCATCTTGATTTTCATTCTACTTTTCTAGGTCTTCTAATTGTTTAATTAATCCATTATTTACTAATTAGTGGGACTGACTGTAAAGCAGTTGCAGCCTTTGATTATTTAATGTTGTTTGCCTTGGTGTCTGATCTGCTCGTTTTAAATTGTCATTATTAAGATACAATGAAGGGGGAAAAACTGCACAGAGAAATGGCAAAGTAAAATGAAATCAACAAAAGAGAGTTAAGCATTTAAATCTATAGCAAAAGCAGAAATATTTCTAAATGTCTTATAAATGTAAAAATCATGCTGCTATGCTTTTCTGAATGTCAAATAAAAGAATAAAAAATACCAGCTAATTAAATGAGATCAGTGCTATCAGGGTGTTGTCACTGATTAGGAATCCGGTTGGAAAAGAAGCCTGCAGCCACAGGGGTCCCCCAGGACCGAGTTTGGGAAACACTGCTCTAGTCTCTGAAAGAATCCAATCAGATCCCTAAATTCCCCTTTCTGTCCATTAATTATGCATGCTACAATAGCTCTATCATTAGAGTACTTCTGAATGTGGAAAAATTCCAACTTATATTTAAAGTCTACTGTGTATAATGTGAACAGGAATTGAGCCAGAACAGTCCCTTGTGGGGCCACAATGTAGCTCACTACCATCCCTAAGACATGGTTCCCCAGTTTGACAAACTGCAGCTGTCTAGTCAGGTAGTTATGAATCCAGGAGGGGAAAGTGGAATCCACAACCATCCTCTCCTGCTTATCTTTAAGAATGGAGGATTGGATAGTGTTGAATGTACTCAAAAAATAAAAAAAAACATAATCCTCACATAACCACCCGATTCATCCAAAAAGGAGGGGGTCTAGTATAGCATGTAGAGGACTGCATTCTCAACACTAATGTGCTCCTAGTATTCAAATTGCAGGGATTCCACCACTGTTCATCCCTTTATGTGAAATTCTAAACCTGGCCTGTCATAACCTTTTTGACTCCTAATCCTTGACTACCCTACTCATATCCTTCTTCAATATATTGACACAACTTCTCTTTAAATGTGAGCCATTACAGAGGAAAAGGTGCTGTCTTTTCTAGAAAGAGTCCCAGTGTTCCATAAACCTATACTTTTCTATCCTACTCCAAGGTTTAAACCATGTGTTAAATGTTTTAAGTCTTCAGTCTTACATGGATGGCTCTGCAGCACAGGAAGACCTTCAGAGAAATCTACTTTGTCAATTCTATACCTCAGCTTGGCACACCTACATTCCATTTCCGTTATTTGTTCCAACATGAACAATGACATCTAGATCCATCCCTACTCTGACCAAGAGCTTATCCATCCTTTCAGAAGACAATACACCATACAAATGTCTGCTCCTGGAGCAAACCTTCATTTCGATACATCTACAGACTAAGTTCACCATATACCTGCCTACCACCTCAGAGTTTTCAGAGTTATTGTCCAGTTATGGAAGTTCATGAAGACGGTTTAACATTTCCAATTCTGGGGTTCATGCGCAAGAATAGGGTGCATCCTTTACTTGTGCTTATGTCTTACTGTGACCCACCTAGCTCTACCTCAAATAAAGAAGGACTAACTCATCCAAGCCACACTACAAAAGCTCTGACATCAAACAGAACTGGTCAATAGACTATATGTGGTACTGAAAGGAAATTTTCATAATGTTCAAGGAAAACAGTAAAAGTAATTAATGAATTAACAACAAAAATAGTATAACATATTCCAAATAAGGTCCTATTCAGAATATAAATATTCAGAATTAGGTAACTGGCAATGACACCTCAAACGTGTGACTATTTCAAATGCTTACTCCGAATCTTGCATGCTATTACGTTGTGTCTGTGTGAGACTTCAGAAGGACCCCTGGAAATGCAATGTGCAGATCTGTGAGAACATAAAGTGCACAGGCAGTGAGCTACAAAAACTGGGTGGCTAAGAATACAGTAACTCATCTTATATTCAATTTTTCAGTAAAGTGCTTCAGGTCAAAATCCTCCATCTGTCAGAACCTTCCTATAAACAATATTTTTCCCAGGGCTGGCTCTAGCATTTTTATTGACCAAGGCACCTCAGTAAATGGCACCCCATTCTCAATCATATGACCCATTGTATAACATAATATCTCATAAATGTAGCATTATTGCTATTTATGGTAGCACTTTACAGTAAGTGTCCATAATTAAACTGAAATTACTATGTAATTACCTGTATAAGTACAATGTAACTATGAGTTATTACTCTGTACTTACTGTGTAATACAAAGTAACGCTGTAGTTAATTACTCAGTTGTCATTGTTATTCCACAGTTTATATAATTACAATGTAACAAATCACTGATCCAGATACAAGTGTACTTACATAGTTTCACTGTAGTTGTATTTTAAAAATGTAATTAAAAATCAGGGTATGTGACTATGGGCAGCACGGTGGTGCAATGGGTAGCTTCCCGGGTCCTCCCTGTGTGGAGTTTGCATGTTCTCCCCGTGTCTGCGTCAGTTTCCTCCCATAGTCCAAAGACATGCAGGTTAGGTGCATTGGCGATTTTAAATTGTGCTTGGTGTGTGTGTGTGTGTGTGTGTGCCCTGCCTGGGGTTTGTTTCCTGCCTTGCACCCTGTGTTGGCTGGGATTGGCTCCAGCAGACCCCCGTGACCCTATAGTTAGGATATAGTGGGTTGGATGATGGATGGGTATGTGACTACAACTATGTAACAGATGTTCCATGGTCTGTGCAAATTTAATGGAGAATTGCAGTCATAACTGCATAGGTTTTCAATGATATTTCAAGATCTATTTTAAATGGTGAAAACACCTTTGCAAAGTGGTTAAGGCTTTTGCCTCATGGATCCATTATCCTGAGATGGAATTCTGTCTGAAAATATGTGTGTGAAATTTGTACATTCTACCCATGTCTCCCTATGTCTTCTTCATGGGTTTATCTTTCACATCCCAAGGACATGTAGGATGGGTTACGTGACCATATGTGTGAGAGTGTGAGTGTTGGTGGGTTTGTCAGTGTGCTGGCAATGGGATGGCTCTCCATCCTGGGTTGTTTCCTCCCTTGTACCTGGTGATGCTTGGAATGGCTCTGCGACCTGTGTACCTTAATTGGATGATGCAAATTTGGCAGTATTATAATAGGGATGGGTATAATAATAGCCCAGAAATATCAATAATAAATAGTGTAACAAGAATGTGAATAATGCTTGTTTAAGCAGAATATGTTAAGGATGATTTTGCACCTTTCAGCAATAAACACATCTTTTGGAAGCAATTTTACCAGCAGGATCAGTAACCATAATATAATTGCTTTCAGTCTTTTGCCAATATTACAGTGGAAAAGTATATTAAGGTCCATAAGAAATCACCAGCCATCTGATTTATGATTTTGTCACTTAAGATGCCATTAACAAAGCACACAATCCAAAAGGGCCAGAACCTTACATTCCATTGGAGTGGCCATTATTTTTCATGGACTTCTCGGAAACATCATCAATTTAAGTAACAGTTACTAATCTCATGACATTTTATAGCAGTGGTCAGAACGAATTACACACTAGTGGAATGAGAGGTGGAAAACTATCCATATGTTTAAGTTACCAGTAATCTTTCATGATGCACTAAATAACAAAATATAATACAGGACATATAATGAATGCCTGTGTGGTTTCTAACTGTAGTTACATATGGTAGGATGCACTGAGCAATGGATTAGGCAGGAGTTTTGGGAGATGACTGCAACATATTTGCAAGAAAATAAATGTCTGATTTTTTCATTTTGATTTTCAAGTATTTTTGATTAGTTATCTCAAATGTGGATACACATCCAGGTGAATTTATTTTTCCAGAGGCTGGTAATCAAAGGCAAAAAGTCTACAAGCAGAGAGGCTCCAAACATAAAATGGTTTAAGCACATGCCCCAGTGTTTAGACTCAAAAAGGACATTAAGATTGCTGACAATCAGGGACTGAGGACATCTAAAACACACAGCATAAACAGAAACAGCTGGACTGGAAGAAAATTCAAGTACTCAGTGGTTAAATGATACTCAGAAGGGACTTACAGACTGAAAGGTAAATGTCAGTATGTTGTGCGTATACATTACTTACCTAGGAACTGCCTACTTGTAAAATGTAACATCTTTGGGAACATAATGTACTTATGTATTTACTCTGTACTTGCACAGGAATTGCCTACTTAAGGTGAAGTGTAACTTGTTTAGGAACAGAATATACTTAACATGTAGTAAATGTGTACTTACACAGAATGAAGCTACCATGTTTTTATTTAATGCTTAGGCAAGACAGATTCTCGTTTCCAACTTGGTCTTCTCTTAAGCTTTTGGGGAAAGGACCTAAGAGTTTGGGAAGAGACTAGTGAGAAGAGCACGAGTGAAACTCTCACCGTTCATTATCAAGAAACTGACCATAAATCTAAATGTCTACATATAATGTTTACATTGGGCTCAATTACACTGACTGCCCAGTGAGATGCCAGCTTTATAACGTAACACCTGAAGAGGTCAATAAACTGTTGCTAAAGCAAGTCTAGGTTTAGGGTATAACAGTGTCTTCAATTTCTGTAATGTGAAGTGAGGTAATTGCAGCATATCCTAAGAAAATATAAGAAACTAGGTTGACGTGGTCTGGACATGTAATAATGACAGACAATGAATATGTGGGAAAAGAGTGATGAGAATGGAAGTACAGGGGAAGAGAAAGCAAAGGAGACAAAGCGCAGGTGGATGGATGAAGGAAAAGGGTGTGACCTGGGAAGAGGTGCAGGACTGAACTATATGGAGAATGGTGACCAAGCACATTGACCCAACATAGACATAGGAAAAGATGAAGAGGAAGAAGAAGAACAAGTAGTAGGATATACTGTACAGTTATTTTTGAAATGATATACTGTGCGATAAGAAACACATTATTGTATTAAGGTGTTTGCATTGAATTGTATTAGAAATTTGGTTCATATGGGATAGTTGATTTGAACATTACACAACTGCACATATAACTGCACTGGTTCCAGCATGACAAAAAACATTTTGGGGCTATGCATATAAGCCAGGAACACTATTATAACTGTTGCTTTGGTTTATTTCCCATTTTCTGGAAGTGCTTTATTGTCTATACCTGGTCACATTTTATAAAATCATTTATGGTCACATATGCACTCAAACTTGTACAGTTCATCTTCAGGTCTCACAAGCTATTTCATCACAGCTTACTTTTATAAATGTATATATAATCTACAAAAAATTATTTCAATGTTTATGGCTTTTCTACTACATCCTAAAGACATTCCATTTAGTATGATTGCTGACTGTAAATTAGTTTGATGCACATAAAGGTATGTTAGGATTTGGACCCAGTCTCCTGGTCCTGTGAGACTTCCCAAATCCTTAAAAACAGAGTATGGCAAAAAAGTATACAGTGGATTCAGAAAGTATTCAGACTCATTCACTTTCTGCACATGTATTATGTTGTGGATTAAATTTTAAATGGGTACTTTTGTATTTTTTGCCCATGAATCTATGCTAAAAACTCATAATGATAAAGTGAAAACATGTTTTCAAAAACATTTGCAAATTTATTTAAAATAAAAAAACAAATTCCTCATATAAGCATTTGCTGTATACCCTTTAATTCAGTTGGTTGGGTAACCCTTTTGCAGCAGTTACAGCTTTAAGTCTTCTTAGGTAAGTCCCTACAAGCTTTCCACAGCTAGATTTGGGCAGTTTATTACATTCTTCCTAGCAGAGCCTCTCAATCTATATTAGATTATACGTGGGAAGAGTCTGTAAAATTACAATGTTCAGGTCTCTCCATACTGCATATGTTTGATAAGGTTTAAATTTGGGCTTTGGATGGGACATTCCAGGACTATCAGAGACTTTTTCTGAAGCAACTCTAGACAATGCTGGAGTCTTCTGGTCATTATCGTGGTGCAAGGTGAACCATCACTCCAGTCAAAAGTCACACGCACACTGGAGCAGATTTTCTTCAAGGACCTCTTTGTATCTGGCTGCATTCATCCTTCACTCAATTCATCTCGCTGTTTCTGCTACTGAGAAATACCCCTATAGCATGATGCTGCCACTACCATGATTTACCATAGTCATAGAATTAGGTGGGATGATGAGCACTGCCTGGTCTTCACCAGACATAGTGCTTAGAGTTCTCCCCAAAGAGTTCAATTTTTGTCTCATCAGAACAGAGATTCTTTTCACTCATGGTCTCATAGTCCTTTAAATGCTGTCACACACCTTTAACACTTATGTCTAGTCACTCTGCCATAAACACCAGATTGATAGAGTGCTGCTGAGATGTTCATCCTTCTGACAAGGTTTTCCATCTCAGAAGAGGACTTCTGAAGCTCTGTTAGAGTGACCATTGGGTTCTTGGTCTCATAAAAAATCTATGGACAGACCAGAAGATGCCATTTTACAGACGCTTCTTATCCAATCTAATAAGAGGATCTGTCAGGATGCATGGAAAAAACTGCTTAAATCCAAGTGTGCAAAGCTGGTAGAGATTTACCCAAAAAGGCTTGAAGCTCTAATTGCTGTCAAAGGGGTTACTACAAAGTACTGAATTGAGGGTCAAAATACTTACATGAATTAATTATTTCTCTTTTTGACATTTAATAAACTTGCAAATCTTTCTGAAAAAGTTGTCACTTTGTCATTTTTGGTTGTTGAGTGTAAGATGATAGAAAAGACTTATCCATTTAAAATTAAAACTATAGCACATCAAGGTTTGCAGAAAATGAAGCGTATAGTCAAAGGCTAAATCTCAAAAAATGTATTGCATTTTGCTTTTTTCCTTTCTAAAATAACATGTATATACTGTTTTACAGTATGTGTACAAAAAAAATACTCGATAACACTCTTGGCTAAAAAAGATAGATGTATTCAGTAACTTTAAGGCCTTTGTTTTCATGTTTGGACCCCAGTACCATATACCTCCCTCAACAGGCTAGGTAATTTTTAAACTTAAAAAATATGTTTTACTTTAGAACACAATCTCATGTGGTAATTGGTATATTTCATGATTTAGAAAAAATAACTTCAACATTTTTTTGTAAGATAAATCAGATCTTACACAGATCTGCAATCTGTAACAAGAGCCAAAACACCTTGAACTTCTGATTAGCATCACGCAGAAGAACCACTTTTCATCAAACACTCAAATTTGGATGTTGTGTGTGCAATACTAAAAGGTCTGTTTCATCATCTTGATTAAGATAATTGCCTGCAACACTGCAGCAGACTAACGATGGTCAGCAACCTCTGTCAATTTCTGATGTCCATCATCACCCTCTTCAGCATCATGGGAAAAAACAGCACTAAAGGCTGTGTTGGGCTTCTACCTTTTCTCTGAAAATCTCTGCCCTCTCTGTTTGATCCTATCAAGTCTTGTTAAATGATTCGCTTCTTTCCCTGATGGATGGACTATGGCTTCTCAAGCATCAAGCTCTGCTTAGCCTAAGTGAATCTTTTAGGAAATGACTTGGCAGAGTGCTATAAACCAGAGGTGTGCAAGGATCAAAAACCAGGAATCAAAATGATCTTTTGCCAGAACAATGGGCAAAACAAGAATCTTAAATAAGGGTTCAGAAAAGTACAGTATGCCTTAAAACAGTAAGTCAATAAAGAAACATTTGGAAGTGTTTTAACAAGATTCATGTCATTTTGGATAGAGTGTAAAGGGAGTGCCAATATATATGTGGTCGAGTCAATGACATTATACGTACCACAACCCCAGAAAATCCTGGGACCAATTGACAGAATATTTGTGACATTCACAAGAAAAATAAATGGTGGTGCAGTATAATGATAAAAAATAATTAAGTTTCTCAGGAATACTTGAATCACAAAATAAGTGTCAAAAAATTAATTAATTGCACATTAAAATCTTTTAAAGTGTAAATTGACCCAAATATTTCAGGAAGTGATAGAAAAATAAAAAAAAACAATCACAACACCTTCCCACCCAGCCTTTCTGCTAAGAATGATCTAACTCTTCAACATTACTCTCAATGTGGCCACTGATGTCTCAACATGCCTGCTGATGTTAAATAATAACAATAATAATAATAAGTTTATTTATGTAGTGCCTTTCACACACTCAAAGACACTTCACAATTCAACAAAAACACATTAACAAGACAGTAGAAGTTACATACCAGAAAACAAATAATACTCTTTGAAAAGATGTGTTTTTAAGAGGAGTTTAAAATGAATAATAGATTTTTCCTTGTGAAGAGTGAGAGGAAGAGCATTCCAAATTTTAGGGGCCATCACACTGAAAGCTTTGCCACCTATTGTTACTAACCTGTATTTAGGTACAATGAGTTTGTTAGCGTCCAGTGATGCATGGGCAGGAGTATAAGGAAGCAGCAGCTCAGACAGATAATGAGGGGCTAAACCATGAAGGTCTTTAAGGGTGATGAGAATAATTTTATATTTGATTCTTGAAGAAACTAGTAACCAATGCAATTCACTGAGGACAGTGATGTGAGCAGATTTTTTAGTGTGTGTAAGTAAACGAGCAGCAGAATTCTGAACACACTGTAATCTATTGATATATTTAGTCGGGAGGCCATAAAACAATGCATTGCAATAGTCCAGACGGGTAGTGATGAAAGCGTGCATGAGTGTCTCAATATCCTTCACACTGAGCAAAAAATGCAGATGAGCGATGTTGCGGAGATGAAAAAAGCTGTCCATGCTCTATTGAGCTAGTGTGTGATTGAATTGTTGTGTCTGTTAGCTGCTGTAATACTTTCTCGTAAACCAAGTCATGGGCACAGAGTGTTTTATAACAGCGTAACATGATTTTGAAATGTTAATGATCACCCATCAGTTTTGATTTTCAGGCATTCAGGAAGTGCAAAGAGTTAATTAGGAAGTCCTAGACCCACCAGTACTCATTGTAGTTTGGACTATGGCAGCGCTATCTCACACTGTTATGAGATCTGATCGATGTGCATTGCATGGTCTGTTTGTGTTGGTTTGAGCTTTTCATCAGGTTCTCTCATTTCCTTGCCACAACCCAAAGATGCGTATGTTAATTTAGAGCTGAGTGTAGGGGCACCTGAATATCCACAGTGATAAACTGACACCATGTTCTTGCCCGGATTCGGCCACTTCCTGGTTATGTTACAGTTCCACAGCCCTGAAATTAATTTAACTGCTTTCAGGATAGATGAACTTTGGATTACCAGACGTCCCTTGGACATGTCCCATATTTGATCATTTTGTCCCCTGTGCCGTACTGACTTTTCAGGGACACCCAAATGTCCCGTATTTTGTTCATTTTCAATTTTCGTAATAAAAATATACTTTTACTACCTTCTTATGGTACTTAGTTGTAACTTTATAAGTAATTATATTTTTTTTCTCAGATTCTCTTGATGAAAATAACCCAAATGTAACAAGGAAACTAATGTTTGCTGCCTGTTCGCAACTCATTCAGTTGCTATGGTTGGCTGAGGAAAGCGACACTGTTACCGTTTAGGTCTCCAGCCGTGCTGCTGTGCAGTTCTGTATCAGCATTTTAACATACAGCATCAACAAAGTGTGTTGTTACTACTTGCCATGGACCACTTTTTTGTTGAACTGCCTGGTAATAATAATATTTCTTTGTTGTCTATATTAAATAAATATTTTCAAATTATTTCACTTTTACAGATTTTTTTAGCTTGTATTAAATAATTTTCAAACGATTTTAGTTTTGTTTTCCTTATAACCCATTAAAATCATTGCTTTATGTTTTTAACTTATGTCTCTACTTTTATATAATATATTGGTCTGGGTGTGTAGGGGGCATGTATAAATGTATATACTGTATATAGTAATACTGTATAGAGAGAGATTTCAAGAGTGTCCCGTATTTCTAATTTTCTAATCTGGTAACCCTAGATGAACTGAGGTGTGTAGTCACTAATTCAAAGTCAAAGTCAAAGTGAACTTTATTGTCATCTCAACCATATACAAGTATACAGATAGACGAAATTGCGAAGCTCAGGGTCCACAGTGTAACAACATGATGTGCACATAATAAATTAAAAATAGAATTAAAATTTAAATTTAAAATTAAAACACAAATAAGACAAGACCTTGTGCAAAGACAAGACAAAGAAGTAGCAGCAATATTGATGTGTAAGATATGTAATATAATAAATTAAATAATAAATAATAGATATAAATCATACAGAAATGATCAGTGTATGATAAGTTGTTTAAGACATGTGTAGACAATGACAGGTCAGAATGTTTCACAGCAGAAGGATAACAAGAGTGTCAAAATACTCTTTTAGTAGGTTAGTATAAGATTTTCAGTTCTTCTCTACATGCACACTCGTCTTTGCAGGAAAGTGACTCGCATGTATAAAAGTTCTGTTTTTAGAGGTGGTTGAGGCCATGTGGAAGGTCCCAGGGGGCAGCCTGGTGTTAAGGAGTCTAACAGCTTGGGGGTAAAAACTCTCCTGCAGCCTGGCAGATCTGACTTTGATGCTGCAGTATCTTCTCTTGGAAGGCAGAGGTGTGAAAAGTCCATGTGAGGGGTGTAAGGTGTCCTGCACAATGCTGTAGGTCTTGTGGACACTGCGTTTGTAAAATATGTCCTGTAGTGAAAGGAGAGGCACCCCAATAATGTTCTCTGCTGTCTTCACTATCCTTTGCAGGCGCTTGTGGTCAGATATGTTGCAGTTGCCATACCAGGCCGTGATGCAGCTGGTCAGAACACTCTCAATGGTGCCTCTGTAGAACATGGTGAGGATGGAAGGGGGAAGACTTGCTCGCTTCAGTCACCTCAGGAAGTGTAGTCTCTGCTGGGATATCTTGATTAGTGATGATGTGTTATGTGTCCACGTAAATTCCTCAGTTATGTGCACACAGAGGAACTTGGTACTCCTAACAGTCTCCACATCTAAACCATTGATGCTGAGTGGAATGTGGGCAGGACATGATTTTCTGAAGTCCACGATTATCTCTTTTGTCTTGTTGACATTGAGAGATAGATTGTTGTCTTCACACCATGCAGACAGCTGTTTCACCTCATCTCTGTATGCTGTTTCATCATCCCTTCTTATCAGTCCCCGCACCGTTGTATCATCCTCAAACTTGATGATGTGGTTGGTGTTGTGCGTGGCTGTGCAGTCGTGAGTCATCAGGGTGAACAGCAGTTGACTAAGCACGCAGCCCTGTGGTGCTCCAGTGCTCAGTGTGATGATGCTGGAAGTGTTGCAGCCCATCCAAACTGACTGGAGCCTCTCTGTCAAGAAGTCCAGGATCTAATTGCAGAGGGTGGTGTTCAGGCCCAACCTGCTCAGTTTTACAACCAGCTTTTGAGGGATGATTGTGTTGAAGGTGGAGCTACAGTCTATGAATAGCATCCTGACATATGTGTCTTTTTTATCCAGATGTGTCAGGGAGAGGTGAAGGGCAGAGCATACGGCATCCCCAGTTGACCTGTTTGAGTGGTATGCAAACTGAAGAGAGTCAAGGGAGGCAGGGAGCTTAGTCTTTATGTGTGACATGACTAACCTTTCGAAGCACTTCATTATGATTGGCATGAGTGCAATGTCACTGATTCATTCAGGCATGTCACTGATGACTTCTTCGGCACTGGTATGATGGTGGTTGACTTGAAGCATGCTGGGACTGACGACTGGCTCAGAGATGTGTTGAAGATGTCTGTGAGGACACCAGCCAGTTGACTGGCACATTCTTTGAGCACACGACCAGGTATGTTGTCAGGTCCTGCAGCCTTGCGTGGAATGACTCTGGATAGAGTCCTCTTCACGTCATTTATGGAGAGACAGAGTGCCTGGTCAGTGGAGGGAGGTGTTGCTTTTCTCGCCGGCTCTTTGTTCTGTGCCTCAAACCGTGCGAAGAAGTTGTTCAGCTCATCCGGAAGGGAGGCATCACCATCGCTGCTGTGTGGGTTGGGCTTGTAGTTTGTAATTGTCTGAACGCCCTGCCACATACAACGTGTGTCTCTGGTGCTGCTGAATTGTTTGTTGATCCTCTGCACGTATGCCCACTTAGCTCTCCTTATAGCGCGAGACAGGTTGTCTCTGGTCATCCTGAGGACGGCCATGTCTCCAGATCTGTAGGATGCATTTCTGATCTTGAGCAGCTTGTGCACTTCTCTTGTCATCCAGGGCTTTTGGTTGGCTCTTGTGGTAACATCCTTGGTAACAGTAACATCATCTATGCATTTGGAGATGTAGCCAGTCACAGAGTCTGTGTACTCCTCCAGATTGATGGAGTCACCATTCATAGCAGCCTCTCTGAAAATGTCCCAGTCTGTCAATTCGAAGCAGTCTTGGCGAGCTGAAACAGTACCATTCTGCCACACTTTGATGCTCTTGCGGGCTGGTTTAGTGCACTTCAGCAGTGACTTGTATGCAGGGACCATAAAAATGCTGATATGATCAATTAACAGTAAGTCCAATATTCTGCTATAAAACTTGTAAGTTAACAATTATCTAAGTAACATTTAGCGGAAGCCATGCAATCTTTGAAGCAACTTCATTAAGTCTAATATGCTTTTCTTTCGTTCCTGCCTTAACCTGAGCCCACACTGGACAACCCTGGACTGAGTTAAACGGTTGTGATATTATTTTATATAAATGCTTATGTAAGGTTAATATACTACAAGACTTACCAACACTACACAGCCCAGTTGGGGCTTAACTTAGATCTCAAAACGTCAGGTTTGGACCCTTTGAGAAAAGTGTTTTACACATACTGTAATTTGCACTGTATTGTTAACGGCAGTAATTAGCACTTGTTACACTCCTACCGCGTTAATTCTTATTGGCGCCACTAGTTTAAATATCACAACATGGAACGTTTTCAAAGCCGCTTTATTAGATTCGGAAACTGCTGCATCGGGCGCAAAACATAGAAGGTTTAATGTCATATCTAAGGTTTAATGTCATATCTAATGGGCACGTCTTTGGGACGTGAGAGTTAAATTCGAATGTGAGAAAGAAGCCACACGGGAGAACGTGCAGTTTGCACAGATATGGTGTACGGCGCAGGACTGGAAGTAGGAATCGCAGGGCAGCACCTCTAATCTCCTGTACTGTGATGAGTAATTTCAATGTCTTTAATGTCTTTACTGCTCTTTCAGTCTCCCCTTCGTACCTTTCACAAAGTCCGTGTCATATGTTCCAGAGTTTCACAACAACACTGTCAGAGAAGAAGGAAAGGTTACTTTTGGATTAATTTTTAAAACAGAGTAATCCAAAATCAGGATCGAGGATGGAATGGCGCTATAAGTAACGTTGTAAATGTTTGATATTTGTTAAATATGCCTTTATATGCATTTATATATCCATTTATATATCTATATACACGGACGATGGTAAATGAGGACGGAAGCCCCTTTTCGCTGTTAAGATTTCTTCATTAAAAAGGGGATTATTTTCTGGCTCGCACCATGCGACGAATTGTATCTGTGTCCTTGCAACACAGGGAAAATCTATAAATCACTTGTGCCTTGTAAACAGGCATATCGAAATTGACTGTCATAAACTTAAATATCTCGTGTATCATTTTTTAACCACTTTTGTTGAAATTGTATAATAGTTTCCCCATGTTTCCCCTTAGCTTCGTAAAGATATGCTAACACCTGTAGATCCGGAATTCCGTTTCGGGTTTTTTTTTTCAAGCTACAGAGAAATGCGACGTCATGTGGATCAATATCCACACTTCACCACCTCCCTGAATCAAAAGAGTTTGTGATCATAACTGCGCTTTTTTTCTGCTCGGAGTCTGTCACATACATTTAGTTGGAGTCGGACAGGACAGTACCAGTTCCACAACAGTCGGAGAAGGTAATGGAAAAGATTATATACTGTATTTATACAGTACATAGAAATGTTTATCTTTGTGCTTTTTATTTTTTATTTTAACTTGTGTACTGAAGAATCGAGAGAGAAGCGGTATATTATTTCGTTTTATACAGTACATTGACTTTAAGGTAAAATTATACATCGAAAAAATAAAAATAAAAACTGGAAGGCATTGTTTTTCACTTTGATTTCTGGGAAAGTTTACTGCTGTAGAGTAAAGAACAAACAAGCATCAATAACTTAATTCAGACGATCAGGCTTCACTTTGAGAATAATAACACATTGCTGGCACATAAAACTAAACATAACGATGTCGTACCGTGTTCTAAAGATTAATGACTATGTCGATGGATTTTTCCCTCTTCAGAACGAACGAACGAACGAACGAACGAACGAACGATAGATAGATAGATAGATAGATAGATAGATAGATAGATAGATAGATAGATAGATAGATAGATAGATAGATAGATAGATAGATAGATAGATATCAAAACATTTTCTTTTTGATGGTTACAGATTTCTTTCCACCGCACAGAACTTGGCAGATAATGGTAATTCAGGGCAAGCAACTTAAGTTTCCGGCACATAAAGCGGCAAAGTCACTGCGACCAGATATTGTCATTCTGTCAGAGGTCACAAATCAATTTGCCTTGATAGAATTGACTGCCCTATAGGAAGATCGTATAGAGGAGGTGTTTGAGAGGAAGCTGGCTAAGTAGCAGGTACTTCAGGAGGATTGGGTGGCTCAGGGGTGGCAAGGACACTGCCATCCAGTGGAAGCAGGCTGCAGGGGCTTCGCAGGCCACTGTCTCTACAGATTCAACACCCTGCTGGGCATGAGTGAGCCGCTCAGGACAACCAACAGCCGACTGCGAACGGAGGCAACAGAAAGAGGTTCCCGGTGGCTATGGATTGCGAGGGGTGAGCCGTGGCTTAAAGCTGCTGGGGCGCAAGTCGGGGCTTGATCAACCGGCGGTGGGTCACCTGGGCGAGGTTGTATGATGTTGTGAGACCCGAAGCACCCTATTAATCCGTAGGGCGAATCTTCCACTTCAAAGCATTATTCTATTTGATGGTTACAGATTTTTTAAAAAGTTTAAAATAAGCAAATTTGAATACATAGACAATGCATCACCTAGTAACAAAAAATGGATATAATTCAGTAAAATTAAACCATTAATTAATTAATTAATTATTATTATTATTATTATTATTATTATTAATAATAATAATAATAATAATAATAATAATAATAATAATAATAATAAATATCATTTATATAGTGCCTTTACTTAAAGATTACAAAAGACTAACATGCCTTATGGTTAATATTTAAATTTTCCAGCTTTTTCCCACAAGCATGTTTTTTAGTTTTGCTGGCTTTTTGCTAAAGCTAGGTTAGGCTTCATCTTAAAAGGTATAAATGATTAAGGAAGAAATAAAGCTCTGTGATGATGGAAATTCCATTATCTTACATGAAGCTCTCAATCTAAAAAAAGTACAGATTAGTTAAATGACCAACTAAAGGCTAAAGACTAGCAAGTGAAACCAATAATGTGAAAATTACACAATTTTGTCTTTATGCAGATTCAAATGTATTTAAGAAGTCAATATTTTCTTAAATAAAGTGCTACTGTATATTGCATATTCTGAATTGAAGGATCACTATTTGAGTATCCACTCCAGTTCACAACATAAAATAAATGAGTATCTTTGTCTTTTTTTAAATTTTTTTTTGTGTTTCATTTTAGTAAACCAGTAGTAGCTGAGAAAGATGAGTACATCTCTCACAACTGCTAATGGGATGCTTGTCATCACCCAAGTCGTCCCTCAGAATGATGGGCAGGCTGCAAATACCACAACTACGGTACCTGTGCAAGTTGCCATGGGAACTAACTTTTGTCCAGTGCCACAGAAATTACAAAGGTTTCTCGAAGGTGAACCAAAGGCTTTAGGGGTAAGAATATTTAAAACCACATCGTTTACTTTGGTAAATAAAAACAATACTGCTAAAAAGCAATGTCTTATCTCAAAAGAATGATTTTGTTCATGATCATGTTTTGTGCAGCACTTTTGACTTACTAGAAAGTGAAAAGTTTTGTAGCAATGTTAGACATTTGAGCGTGGGGTATAGTGATAGTTGTACCTGTCGGGATGCTTGGTTCATTAAATTTATTATGCTGCCTATTGAGAAAATCATCTTTATTTTGTATGTTTGAAATTTTTTTTTTTTTATGTTCATTTGTTGTTGCTCATTTGATGACCTTATGTTGCAATTCACATAAACTTTTGCAATGAAGCACAGTTTCTTATGACAGCTTTTCACTGTGCATATGTTAATTAAAAGCATATCAGGAGCGGATAATTTAAGAGATGCAAAACAACTCTTTCTCTGTCACAGTTTAAAAAAAAATGGAAAAGTCTCTTTCCAAAAATACCTTCCAAGAAAGATTTTTGTTGACATTTTTAGCTTTCCAACTTAATACTCCATGTTTTGATTTCTAGTTTATCCTTTAAAAGAAAGGTTGCTTTAATGTTTGACCCTCATTTGTCCCATACTATGTTTGTTTAGAATTTTGAAAATCTCAGACACCTGAGGCACCTTTTTATTACAAATTGCTGTTCTGTTGAGGAAAGCTGCTGTCTCTGATCAGACTACCCCTTAGAGAACATATTTTTTTACATTGTACATTTTTGTAATAAAAAAATGTGTTTCTTTGGTGTTTCATGATGCTCTTGTATATTCACTTTTACCCATACGTTGGTTTTGTCATTTGGTGTGGACAGCAAAGAAAGAATTTCATTGTACAGGGAAACGGGTTTCCTTACTGTGAACATGACAATACACTTTGAAACTTTGAATTTGAACTTGTGATGGCCACTGCAGTTTTCTACACTGTGGTGTGCTGAGCTGGTAACATCACTTCAGGAGAGGCTCGCTGAATCAACAAGCTAATTAAAAGGGCAAGCTCAGTTACAGAACACACTCTGGATCCCTTGGAGGTCATAGCAAAGGAGAAAATTAAAACAAATCTGAGTGCCATTATGAACAATGCTGCATATCCTCTCTCTGACACCCTAACACTGAGGACTTTCAGCCAACAAAGTATTCAGCAGAAGTGTGTTAGGAAACGCGCCTGGGACTCCTTTATACCAACAGCAATACACCTGCATAATGTCTCACTGTGACAGCCAAGTCAGAATTTTTCTTTCTTTTGAATTGTTTTTCTTTACAGTCATGCTGGTGTATGTTCAGACCAAAGTGTGTGTATGTATTTATTTATTTACTGACATATCTACCCATATATGTATTTATTTATTTAAAGAGCTTCTGTAAAAAGCCAAATTTCTCCCTTGGGACAAATAAAACATCTATCTATCTATCTATCTATCTATCTATCTATCTATCTATCTATCTATCTATCTATCTATCTATCTATCTATCTATCTACGTCTCCTAGAAAAGCATGTAACTTGTGTGGCTGAGGCTTAAGTAAATAAAATAAAATCAATTTAAAAATCTGTCAAGATTAAATAATTGTAATTCAAGAATTTCTAAAGAGGTCTCATTAAATATTGTTACCAAAAAGATTGGCCATTTTTCAGTTAGTAATGACTCTTTAAAGACAGAATTATAATGGGCCAACAATTAGTAGAATATTGAATGTTTTATTGTTTTTGTTCTTGATGTCACCTACATTTTTTGTTCTATTAGTGTAAAAGCTGGACCCATATTTCCATGAGTGTTTAATCTCAATACAGACAACATCTAATGGCCAGGTCTGTGATGGAGGTTGAGAATGATTTGGTGTCCCCATCTGAAAAATCAAGATTAAAAAGAGAATAATTAGGTGTTTCCACAGATGTCAATCCATATTTTTGGTCATTTTTGTTCCAGGTGGTTCAGATCATGATTGGAGTGATTAACATTGGTTTTGGGATAGTCCTGGCATTTCCTGGATCACTCGCTGTAATTTCAGGAATTTCATTTTGGGCAAGCATAATGGTAAGATGCTGTTTCAATGCCTCCTACCTTATTCTTATCAAAGTTGTTAATTCTGCATCATTTGCTTTAGGAAAGACATGTCCTCAAAACGTTCAAAACATGTACATATCAGAAATACACACCCAAAAAAAAAAAACTGTCAGATTCATTCACTTGCAGTTTTCAAAGGATTTAGTTGCTTCAAATAGATATTGTAAGCTAATGTGATATGTCATGAAAGGAGTTCATTTACAGTCAAAGCGAGAGTACAGCTTTGCTCTGAAACACTCCTTGAAAACATTTAAAATCCTTCTTGCCTCATATCTTGGTAATCCCCTTTGAAACCAATTACACATATTAAAGAATTAAAAAGAGAAGTAGAACACCATTAGTCAATTAAATCGAAACACCAAAATAGACATGCAGGATCCATAGGTAACACAAACTAGGCATTGACACCAAACTATATTGAAAATGAAGCAGTTTGCAGAATGAATAATGCATGTAGGTTACAATATGAAAATGTATTACAGTGTAGGTGCCATGATGGGTCTGCACTGCTATCCTCACATTTCCAAAAGACTGGAATCTAAGCAATGCTTTGTCACCACCTTTGTGAAATGTCCTCTTGTCTGTATGAATTTTGTGCAGGAACCTGATCTTATTTAAACATTCTAAATACATGCAAGTTAGTTTAGCTGATGACATTACATTAGTCTTGTATAACCAAGTGTGGGTGAGTGTGTCATGAGATCAGGGCACACCGTCTGGCGCCAATAGTGTAGCCTGCAACCAGTAATGCTGAATTGAAGTAGGACAATTTTTAAAATAAATGAGCAAGCATACTCTACAACATTAACTTTATGTACAGTATATGATATAATAAAGATCAGCAAAATAAATATTTTAATTTTTGAAAAGCTTACTTCACCTCAGGGTATTAAGGTATGTAAAATATTGTTGCAAACAATATATTTTTATTTGTATATTTTTTAATGTTATTTCTTGAGGGGCACAACTCAACTTGTTTACACTGATGAAAAGGAAAAGTCAAGATGATCAATGTTGTCAGTTAATGAATGAAGAGTATTGTAACATCTTTCCTTCCATTCTGATTGAAATACCAAACAAGAGATAAAGCAGAAAGCAAAGGCCACTTTGTGCTCTACAATCATAGAGAGCAGCTGCACCTGCACATAAGCTCAGCCTGTGTATAAAACAAGGACATTATAAATCATCAGTTCATTGTATAGCTGCATATACTAGTGCAATTATTCAGTGCATATACTTAAGGAATTAGTTATTTAAATTAATGGTAGACATTTAGTATTACCTGTAAAATCCATGTTTATTTAGAAAAAAGTTTTACTGTTTTTAACTTATCTTTATAAAAAATGGACACATGAGATCACATGAACATTGGCAACCTGTTAGACTATGTGGCAATGATATAAGATAGATAGTGTAAAAGTCTACTTAGAAAGAGAGTAGAGAACAACAATATAAAAGTGTCATTTATAATTTAGATGAGGCATCACAATAGTGACAGTTGGTTCATCAAGTTCTCTGTCTGTCTTTCTGGATTTTTTTTTTTTAACTTAACTTTTGGGTTCACTGTTGATTGTTAGCTGATACAAGCATAGGTTTTAATTGCCTGTAACTCTATACTTGCATTATGCAAAGGTGGTGAGGATAGCCTGTAGTATTTTATTAAAGAAACATTTTAGACTGTTTAATAAAAAAAAAAGCACTCAGGCAATTTGTGCTAAGGAACTCTGTTAAAGGTACTTCCTGGAAAATAGCAGTGAGCAACATTAGAAAACAAAAAAGCCTGTTAGTGTAATTGGGAATGCCATCCATAAGTGTTTGTTAAAATAAATGAAATGACATTTGTCTGCTTACAAATGTGTGTTTTGCACATACTATGTACATTACCTCTTGTAAGGGTAAAAGGTGAGAACCACTTATTCACCACACTTTGCCCAGCCTCTTGTTCACTTCTACACATTCCCCTGTATTATTTACGGTAAATATGAGGTAAATATGAGGTTACAGCAGTCAGGTTATACTGTATTTGACAAATATAAAATACATTTTATTAGGAGGCAATAAATGTGTTTTGAGTACAGTGCTGCATGTGACATTGTTGACCATGCATTTTTTATGGGGGCCTGTGACTTATTACCATACAGGTGGCATGGAATAAAGATTTTATGTAAATGTTCTGAGCAAAGAAAACACAAGGTTAGGTGCTAGCAACATTTTCAACATTAGGTTAGGTTAAAAGTGAAATTTCACAGAATTCACAGCACAAAATGTTCATCTTTTTTTAATGGGCATTGGCTTATTTGAATGTGGATGTGCCCTGCAATGGACTGCTTTCTAGCTTGCATCTGATGGGCACAGGTTCCAAAAATCCTGAATTTGTTTAGACAGGTCTGTTAATGGATGGATGGTTGGACAAACATGGAATAAATAAGGTGCAGAAATTTGCAGATTACAGAAAACACAGTGGATAATCAAACACTATAAAGACAGTAATATCTACATAGATTAAACTGAACATAATTCAGGTTTGGACGTATATACAGACAGAAAGCCCCTGTGTTACAAACATTTTCCATTCCTGATGACATTCATAAACACATTTTGTATGTAAATTGGAACCTGCACTGAAAATGTCCATTTAATAGAAATACTGTATTGGCAAACATGCAAAATGCTTTATTAGTTGCTTTACACAAAAACATTTCAAACTTATTAATAAAATGATAGTGTAGCAATATTACTGTACTTTAAATCACAAAACAGGAATAATGTAAACTATAATGAACCATGTGTATGTATGGTTGATTTTATGTTTAAAAAATAAGTTTGGTATTTTTCAACTCAAAGTTATTTCTTCACAATCATAGTATTTATTCATTTTCGATATAAAATTTTGTTCTGAAATGGTGTTTTTTATACATTTTAAAAATACCTTGCCTGTTTGAGCTGCTTACAATGGAATCAAAATCAACAAGTGGGTCCATAGGTAAATGAAAAAGCCTTAAAACTTAGCAAATATATGAACTTTGAAGCAGCAAAGTTTTCAATTTAGGGAAATATGACTTTTCCATTTATGATGACGAAGGAAACTAAAGATAATTATTTTACCACAGATTGTTGAAACTATTTTTCTTGAGATAAGAATACATTTTCTTCTCACTTGTCTGCTAACAGCCTTCATTGTGGATGAAGTTACGACATACCAGCAAGCACCAAACTATTTTTTCAAGAGTTATCCTCCACACTTGCTGAGCCTGTAATTCATCACCTTGTTTGGAGGCTCTATTAGCCATACCTCACTTGACAGATTACTAGTGCTTGCGTGTTTGGTAGAAAAATACTGACTAAGGTTGTGCTCCTCATGAGTAACCACCAATGAAGTACTAGGGGAAAGAGTGACAAACGGGTTGCCTCTGACCCTGGGTTAGTGTAAGGAGGCAGCTGTGTGTGTTGCCACATGGTAGAAGCAGCCGCTGACATAATGAAATCAGCTTCCATATAGTGAAAGAATCTAAGCAATCTTAAGTGTGAATTTTTCAGTTATTATTGTATAGTAGTCTACAGAATAGAGACAACAATCCATATCAGATCATCAACAGCGCTTGGTGATGACTTTCTGAGGTGAATCCCTGCC
This sequence comes from Erpetoichthys calabaricus, assembly GCF_900747795.2. Lineage (NCBI taxonomy): Eukaryota > Metazoa > Chordata > Cladistia > Polypteriformes > Polypteridae > Erpetoichthys > Erpetoichthys calabaricus. Next base: position 85,775,326 of record NC_041395.2, read on the forward strand.
CCTGGCCCTGAAAGATGCTTTTAAATGGCTGAATGTCACAAAAGTGTTTTGATTTGCACTTTTTTTCCTTTATAAAATGACATGGATACCCTGTTTTGTAATATGTATGGAATCTCAAGAAGTGGATCAATACTCAAAAGAATTTTAGCTTGAAAAATGGACATTCTGTACGTTTCTAGACTTTTTCATTCATCTATGGACCCATGGATCTATTAGCACCATTGTAAAGTGTAAGAAGAGACGTGGAATGTTTAAAATGTATAAAAAAAAATGCCTCACTTTACAGCACAATTTTATGTGGCAAATTAATATATACTATGATTGTGAAGAAATAATTTTGACTTGCAAAATACTACACTTATTCTTTAAGCATCCAACAGTCTTTGATAAAGACACAGTACCTCGAAGAGATGAAAAAGCTTAATAATGGCAGGTAAAGCTACCACTAACTGATGATTTGACAACTAATCCTTCAGCAGAGTCGTGTTTTCTTTGCTGAGGGCCTGCGGGTGTCACATCCTCTTCTCAGTAGGAGATATTCCCTGGGATGGCACAGCTGGGACGTGTACTTAGAATGATGGGAAGTACAAGTAACAGGATCTGCCTCTCATCAGCTAAACAGACAGCTCTCTATCTACCTGCTTAGCTGTAAAAGAGCATTCAAGTATTGCACAGACACGCCTGCTGCAAGTTACATTCAGTGACATGTGCACTGTAAAAGCCTTCTCACTTTGCACTAAGGAATATTATCAATTTGTTCATTTTTATAGCATTTCACTTATGCTTGTGTTAAGATGGCAGTTAAAAGTGAAATACTGGCTACAGGAACACTGACAGAAGCTTGTCATATCATACAAACATAGGAACATTTTCATTCAAACATCAGAAAATATTTTAGCGTGCAGTCACAGGAAACTTTCATATGTACACATATCAACTGTTAATAAAACACACTGCCTAACACACTGTTTGATGTGACTACACAGTTACACTCTACAAAAATGGATATTGGGTAGATTATAAAAGTATACATTGAGACCCATGTCTTTGGATCTGTGAAACCGCAGCATTAACCATTTCACTACCTTGAAGTAATGCTCAGCTAGCTATCCACAGCTACTTATTAGCTCTCAGCCAGCTTCTTATTCGTACAACATACGAGAGTTGTACATATACCACATTTTGACTGCATGCAAGTTTTTCCCAGTCCAATGTAGGTACAGTACCAATGCACTGTGGTATTTGCATAACTAAGGAGTAAAATAACATTAGGCCACTGAAATTGTCATTGTTTCATGACAAGAGACAATACCTTTGTTAAAATGAAATTAATTTTAACTAGCCAAACTTGAAAATCCCAGTCACAAATACTGGCAAACCTGGCACACTAAGTCATCCATTACCCTATACAGACAGAACTGCAATACATAATAGGTAGAGCAGAGAATTAAATTGTTTTGTCACTGCTTTTTCTGTCATGAGATATTTTTGCTTGCACATGGGATATCTAATGATGCACATAAGAAGTAAGATTTTTTTTTGGGACCTTGTTCTTTCAGGGGCTTTATCACATCTCCTTTGATAGTGGCATGGTTCAGAATCCTTCTTGGTGAATGTGATTAGCTTCCAAGACCCAGCTGATTTAATTTTCATTAGGGCCTCTCCTGATGACAACAAGAACTGTGAACCTTTACAACAGTCATCATGCAGTCCTCCTGTATCTTATGTAGACACACCTTGCAGCCACTACAGTTTGATAGTTTTGCATTTCTCTAAGGTCAGCAGCATGTAGTCTGTCCCTAACTGTCTCGTCACCACTGCAAGAGTTGTGTCTGCTGTCAGTTTTGGTAGCAGTACAGGTTTTTGATCTGAAATGACAAGTCTGATGTATCTATTCTGCTTTGTTGTGGCCATTTGAGCAGATTTTGGACCTTTATCTGTCCTTGTCTGCAGTTGGAAGTGATAGAGTGGAGAAGTTTAATCTATAGTGCCTGGCAACATTGCCACATGACATTCCAGAAGACACATTAGTCTTCTATAGTAAAAATCAGGTATATTAAAAAGTAAGTTAAGTTACTACAAAGGGGCACAAATGGATGTATGAATAATTATAATAAACAAACTAAATTTCAAAATTGTGAATTTCATATCTCTAGGGACACAGGCATTTTTCAAGGTCTGGCCACACTACCTGTGTGTAGTTTGCATGTTCCTCAAACATCACAGAGACGTTTAAGTTAAGTTTATTGGTATCTCTAAACTAACCAAATATGAATGAATTTGGGTTTGTGCATAAGTGTGTCCTGAAAGTGGGCTGGCATCTCCACCAGAGATAGTGCCTTTCCTGTGCCCATTCCAGCTAAGACAAGTTCTGGTTCTTTCCTGGCCACATAATGAAAACAGGTGCGTAGGAAAATTAGTGATGGATGGATGACTAGCTATGCAAAATGCAGATGAGCTACAAATAATAACATTGGACAGGCATATGTCAGAACAATATTGCTTTACTTGGTTGTGCTATCAGAAAGAAGTGAGCTGAAAATAACTGTAACATCATGAAACTGCTGTAGCAGCATTAATCTCTGTGCTACAATACCTCCAATGAATCATTTAACTTTATTTTGTATAGAAATGTGTAGAGTGCATACCATTACTGTTTTTAAAATGTGCATTTTGTCACAAAATCACACCAGGTCAGTGGTGCACTGTAATACCAATACATTTTCAATGTACTGTCATATGGGACCAACTAGTGTCCTGGTATCCGTTGGCAGAAGGCAATTATCAATCTATCACAAAGCACACTCATGGATACATTTATACTTAAATGGTGTTAACTTGGAGACGCCAAGTCCTGCCACCTCACAATTATAGAAAATTAGATTAGACATCCAGGCTAGACACTGTTTGAGTAATAGTTGCATGTTCTTACCATGTTTGTGTGGGTTTTTCTGTTGTTACTCCAGATTCCTCTCTCTGTCCAAAGATGACCATGTGCTGAAATGTGTTCACCAAAACCTGTTGGTATGCTTTGTTCACTGTTGTAGGAATGCTATGTTTTTGCAGTATTTTACCATTTTCTTTGTTTTTAATCAGAAGGGTATATAGGGATAAAGAGCTGAATAGTCCCAAATGAGACAGGAATTTAATGCAGTGATGACATAACAGGTTTAATATGGTCTCTTTTTCAGCCATGTGTACATAGCCTGCCTTCAGCATTTTATTTATACTGTACTTCAGATTTTTTCAGCAGTCTACAAAAAGTCAGTTCCAATTCTACAGGTGAGAGAAGAAAAACCCTGAATCAGCTTGCAAACTGAATCAGAGTAAATAATGTAATGTCTCTAAAATGAAAGAAACCAGCCTTAGTGAAACTGTCAGTGTCTGATTTAAAACACAAATCATACTCTATGTCTAATTTCTACGGTACAGGTCTGAATTGTAGAACCACATTTATTGTCAGATTACTGTCTTTCTCTTTATATTTCAGCCAATAATTTGACTTTATTTAGATTTTGTAAAATTACTACTTTACCATGCTACTGTAAGAAGACAGTTTATCTGTGTATTTATACCGTCAGTATCATTTGGCTATTAGCAGCATGTTTAAAGGCAGTTAAATCGGACAAAGTATAGATTTCTGAAGATCCAAAAATAAAATATGAACACAGTCATTATACATTAACTGAATACTCTCTACCAGTTCGGAGTAGCTCCATAAAGGACAATCCAGTCATAAAGTCTGTTCAGAAACATGCTGTGGCCTATATTTAAATTTCACAAATACAAGTGCTGGGGTATATTTCTCATCGCTGTTATAGAGAATCTTCATTTCCATCATTACTCATGAAATGGAAGGCAAGACAAAGATTTATTTGTCTTTAATTGATCAGATCCTCATGTAAACACTGCCTTTTTTACCATTATATGATATAGCAAACATGGAGCTCTTTGAGTACTGGAAATTGTTTTGTTTATCCTAGTTGTAAATTTATCCTACATCCAGTCCAGGACTGATATATTCTGACAATGGGAGAAAGTATAAACCCCACACATGCAGTGACATGGTAAAGCATTTAAACCCAGGATGCTGAATTTGTTATACAGCAGAATAAACTACTGTACCAATATGATACCTAATATTAAGTGAACAATATACTAATATACAATTTCCTTTAATTGACATTTTCAAGTTTCATATTTGCTTTTTCCACAGTACATAATTTCTGGAACACTCTCTATTTGTGCGACCAATAAGATGCAACCTTGTCAAGTAAGTATAAAGATCTATCTAGTTCTTTGTTTCAAACTGGTCATTTAAGTCTGATCAGCAACTATATGATTCTCCTTCTTTTGCTTTGTTTGACTATTAATAGCACAATACACAGAATGTATGTCAAAAGACACAATTCGGCTCTTTAGAGATTTTTTATTTGTTGAATTTACACCCATAATTAAACCTTTCCTACAGCTTTTGAAATGCCACTTAGTTTTTAAATCTTCAAATCAAGGAACAGGAGACTTGTAGATTGATTAAGGTTGTATTTTGTTTGTAAGATAAATCAACATGGACTTAGACAGTTTACACATTGTAAGAGCTAACCCGGCCACAGACAGATACGACACCGTAATGTACAAAGACACACACGTTTATTCCACTATTTATAAAACTATTTACACGATTGGACTCAGTCCTTGGTCCTTTGGGCCGCCTCCATTCCTGCCTCACAAACTACGTCCTCTTCCAACTGACTCCGGCTCCTCGAATGGAGTGAGGCGGCCCCTTTTATAACACCCCAGATGTGCTTCAGGTGCCTGATGATGAACTTCCGACAGCACTCTCCAGTGTTGGGGAAGTGTTGCCCTTGCACCCGGAAGCACTCCGGGCATACAACATCCCTGGTCTGTCAGCACTTCCTGGTGTACCGGAAGCGCTGTCCCCCAGGGATCAAGGACCGTCCAGGTGCCCAGGGAAGAGAAGTGCTGCTCTCCTGGTCCCTCCTTCCTCCAGGCGTCCTGGCGGGGCAGGGTTCCTGGCCGTCTATCACGACATATAATGTAGAGTACATCGGGCACATTTGATCTTAGTTTCTAATCAGCCTCATTCATTGCCATTGTGATTGTATGAGGTTTCATATTTCACACAAGCATTGTGCTTTATATGATTCATTTCCACATTATTTGGCTTTTGATCTAATATTGTGCCAAGATGGAAATTATGTGACTGGAGTGTTATCACATGATCGATGTGTTCTGAACAGTATGAAGATCAAAGTGGTAAAAAGACTAAGAAATTAAAATGTGGTTTATAGGGAGATCTGAAAGATTAATAAAAAGATAGAGCATAAGATCAAAATCAGGAAGTACAATACCAATGGACAAAACCAAAAAGCGATACATGAGTCATGGTCGATTCACATAGCAAAAATCGTGGCTATGCAAAGAGCCTTTCCTATTAACTAAATGTGAAACAAAGACTTGTAGTTTAAGAGTATGTATCTTGTAGATGCCCCAGAGGGCATCCCACTCAAGATGGAGATGGTTAATTTATCTGGCCGAGATACCATAACGGAAGAATGGATTAAGTGCAGGCAATACATAGCCTTATGATCACTGTCCTGAGTGGGATGTCTGAGGGATACAGGAATCAGTAAAGGATGATGGAGGGAGCAGTTCATCCACCACTATAATAGATGACAGTGTCCCTCAAGTAGAGTCCCTGTTTGGACACCCATAGGACTGCATGGGAGTTGGAGTCCAGTGATGCAGCCGTATAGGAGTACTTGGCGGATGATAGAGGGCGCTGCAGGGGAGGACCTCCTTAGCTTTCTTATGACCCGGAAATACTTCCAACTGAGAGCATAAGTGCTCCAGGGCCTAGCATAAAAGGAGCCCGTTACAACACATGGATGAGTCAGAGTTGGGTGGCAGAGGGCTATGTACTTGGAAGAGAGTTGAGAGAACTTAAAAGTCTGTATATTGGCTGTAATTGTAATTGCATTCAGCTGTCTGGATTAAAAATCTTTATATTAACACCCAGAGTTGTGTTGGGTCATGTTTTTCTGAGGTTTAGGGGATCAGTGGCACCACTTGCTGTACACAATCCATAAACTGGTATAGTAGCAGTATCATGCAGTCATCATTTATAGGCATACATTATAATGTCATGTATATAATTCCACAGGTAAAATTTACAAAATGGCACTGAAATGATGTAATTGAAAAAAATTAACATATGAAACAGTGGTTCTCAACCTTTACTGCCTTGGGACCTAGATTTACGTTCATTGATGACTCACAGACAGCAATTAAGAGTAGGGTGGTTCTCTTTGGTGAAACGAACGCACTTACAAGTGAGGGGGGAGTGTGCTTGCCCCATTGGTGAAACAAGTGATTAAAAATGGGTAAAAATATAAATATAAGTTTGTTGATTCCTTTTAACTGTGAGCAACTCAGCTGACGAAGCAGCTTTTTTTTTCCTTGTGTTTATGCAACCCAGGGATGGCCACTCGCAATCCAAGAATGGCAACCTACAGCCCAAAGTGGGTCATGACACACTGGTTGATAAAGACTTATATAAAACTTTAATGCAAAATACAGTAAATAATCAATCAAAAATTGAGAAAACAAAGTAGAGTTCAGACAATAAAGCTAATATTTAAAAAAATGGCACTGGCTTTGTGGCCAGCCTCATAAAAGAAAGCCCGCAGTAGCTGTTCTAATATTTGTATCACTTTTGTATTTAACTAATAAACAAGGTATTACATTTTAAAACTCCTTCTTCTTCATCTTTTCCCACTTCTATGTGGAGTCAATGTGTTTGATCAGTATTCTCCATACAGCTCCAACCTGCACCTCAACCTTAGTCAAACCCTTTCTTTACCTTAAGATCTTTTTACTTTAATAATCCGCCTTCACTTTGGCTTCCCTTGCTTTCTCTTCCCCTGTACTTCATTTCCCATCACTCTTTTGCTCACATGTCCAGACCACCTCAACCTACTTTCCTATACTTTATTTGATATCTCGTCCACTTTTGTTGAACCTCTGTCTCATTTCTTATTCTGTCCTTTTTTGTAACTCCACATATCCATCTTGACATTCTCACTTCTGCCACATCTTCTCCAGTGTTTCCTTTAATGCCCATGTCTTAACTCCATACATCATTGCTGGTCTTACTACTGCCTTAAAAACCTTTCCTTTAACCTTAAGTGTAATTCTTTGATCACACAATACTCCTGATACCTTCTTCCATATGTTCCATCCACACTGCATTCTATGGGTCATTTTCCATCTTGGGCTACCACTGATCCTAGATATTTCAATTTTTTCCACTCTTTCCAATAGCCTTTCCTGCAGGCTAACTTCTGAATGCAGATCATCATTAAACTTGAAATATTCTGTCTTCTTCCTATTTATGTTCAACCCTCTGTCTTCCAATTTCCTCTCCACTTTCTTTTTTCTGGTGCAACATAACACAATGCCAGCAGCAAAAACATACACCAGGGGTATTGGTCTTTTATCCTATGACTCATGACATCCATAACGAGATCAAAGATGTAAGGACTTAGAGGAGACCCTGCTTCTCTATGAGCTATATTAATGCAAAAACTGCATCAGTTGTCCCTCTCTCTGGCATTAAAACCAAACTGCTCCCCCCAAATGTTGTTATTTTTTCTATTAAATATCTCTATAACCCTTTCTCAAATTTTCATTCTGTGCGACATTTTATCCCTCTATAGTTTTCCACAATTCTTAATATTGCCCTTCTCCTTATAAATGGGTGCAATCACACTGTTCCTCCACTCCTCTCATATTCTCTCCTGTTCATAAATACTCTGCATTAGATACCACATCTACTCTTTCTTCTCCTAGACTCTTCCACACTTCTAGTGGTATTTCATCCTTTCCATTTTTCATTCTTTTCCGTGCCTTCTTTATTTCCTACCTCCTTATTCTTGGTACTACCACTTCATTTGAAATTCCATCCCCAAATACTACCCTTTCCAAAGTACCTCTTCTATCCATGTATTCTTGATTCTTTGATGCTCACTCATATTGTTCACCTTTTATCTGCTTTATCTGGCAAAATCCTTCCCAGCCTTGTTCCAAAGGTATTCTAGAAAACATTCTCACTTCATCATTTTCTGCAATTTTTCATGCACTTCCTTCAAAGCTTGAGCCATTGCTATTGCCATTACCCTCTTTGACTCTAATATTTCCCTATATTCCTCCCTCCCTGATTAGTACCATGTCCTCTTTGCCTCCTTCTTAGCCTTTACAAGGGGGCTTTGCCCCCTGCTCGTTTCACTCGCCTACCCCCGGCATTTTGAACCCGTGCCCGCTGGTCAGCCGTAGTTTCAGACGTGCGTTGTAGGAGCTTGCGTTGTTTTGAACCTGTGCTTGACCTGCTTCTGCGGTTTGAGACGCGCGTTGTAGGCGTATATCCGTCAGTCGAGCTCGTTCGGTTTGAACCCGTGCCTGCTTTGCCTCCACAGTTTCAGACGGTGGGTCGCGTTCGGCGTTTTGTACGATCCCAAGCAGCACATTATTCCTAACTTCACTCCGCAGTAGTGCCACGCACAATATGGCGGTGACGTCTGCGCCTTTACTACGCAGTAGTGCCACTCACAATATGGCGGTATCGCCTGTGCCTTCCGTATTATGTCGGGTTTTACTATGCTGTGTAGGCGCCTTTGCCTTTCGTACTTTCCCGCGCCTTCCGACGCGCGATGTAGGCGCCTGCACCTTCCGGGTCTGCCTCCGCTTTGTGGTGTGGACGTTTAACTGTCGATTTTTCTGCCTTTATATTCTGTATCTCGCTGTGCATGTGTTTCGTGCCTAGGTTTTTTTGAAGCTGTTGCATTCCAGTTTTCATCATCTGTAACCTGCTCTTCATGTGTTTGGCCCCGTTCTTTAACCTCTTTATGACGTTTTACTTTGTTTCCTACTCTGTCTTTTATTTCTGACCTCGCTTTATCCTGCTTGTGGCATGTCAGACGGTTCGTAGTCTCTCCCGTTTCGCTCTGGGGCGGGAGGGTTTTGTGTGGCGCCTGCGCACGTTCGTAGTCTCTCCCGTTTCACTCTGGGGAGGGGGGCTTTGTGTGGCGCCTGCGCACTATGTCTCCTGCGTCCACGGGCAGGTCCCTGCATCCATATCCGATTTACCATTCTCGGTTAGTAATATGGATCACATCCTGCACCTCTCTGTTCTACCACCATGTCTCTTTGTCCCCAGATGAGCTCCTTCCTGTCATCCTACCCAACACTGACTTCACCTACTCTTAATACAATTTTACTATTCTTCTCCCACCATTCCCCCACTTTCTAAAATGACTGCACTTCATTTAAAAATGTCTCCCTAAATCTGTTCTTAAGCCCTTTTTTAATCTCCACTACTTTATCCTTGGTGCTTGCTTTCTGCTCTGGTTTTATGCTCCTATTGTTTCTGATCACTCACTTCCTCACCAACAGCTGTTTTGTTTTATCAGCACTTGGATTTCTTTTCATGCATTAGAGTTTCGTTTATATGGACAGGTGCCAATATTGTTCAAGCCCACTGCACAGGTTAACCTGGGTGAAGTCCCTTGGAAGCTCGTCCTAGGACAACCAGATAATTACTTTTTTTTTTCTTTGAGCTTTAGCATGTGAGGACCTTTTACACCACCTGTTATTTACTTTCATTTCTGATCCTTGGAGCCTCAGTAGCATGTTTTAAGCATGAAAGTATTTTTATGAGTGTGCTGGTCATGACGGCTTAATTGTCACATGTTGTTCTGTTTCTGCATGAAATGTCCTTTCTTCATAGTATGACTGTCTAATATGTAGTGCTGGTCTTTCTCTTTCATGTTTATATTTGCTTAAACACAGTGACTTTGAGCTGAGGGAAGAAATGCATATGATTGTTTTTCTTGCATTCAAAGGTTTATGCTAAAATGGTTTGCAAAACCAAAAAGAATCCATTTCCATTCATCCTGTAATCATAAATTTGGTCTGTAAAACAATAACCCATCCATCCATTATCCAACCTGCTATATCCTAACACAGGGGTCTGCTGGAGCCTATCCCAGCCAGCACAGGGCACAAGGCAGGAACAAATCCCAGGCAGGGCACCAGCCCACCACAGGACACACATACACAATTTAGGATCGCCAATGCACCTAACCTGCATGTCTTTGGACTGTGGGAGGATACTAGATGACCCGGAGGAAACCCACACAGACACAGGGAGAACATTCAAACTCCACGCAGGGAAGACCCGGGCAGTAAACTCAGGTCTCCTTACTGTGAGGCAGCAGCGCTACCCACTGTGCCACCGTGCCGCCCAACAATAACCCTCTCTGCTTTAACTTTCCAGAATATTGGGAAGAATAGTAAAATAAAAAGTTTATAAGAGGAATTGATAAAATATTTATTAAATAGTATTTCACACAAGAATGTATTGCTTAATTTAAATAAGTTAACTAGGTTGAATATCTTTTGTTTTCAGATTAAAGGAGCCTTGGCTACGAATATCGTCAGCACAATTTTCAGCTGTATTGGAATCATGATGTATTCAGTAGATTTAGGAGTTCAATTGTGCTATGATGATTGCTATTACTATTATTCATTTCAGGTAATTTTCTTTATGTTATGTTTTTTCTGAAGTATTGTCTGGTCAGGGCTTTTTCAAGAACATAATAGCATTTGCGTTTCAAGACGTTTTTAATTCAGTATATCTAGCCACCTGAATATTGTACATATAGGAATTTTTTGCATGTTACTTTGAACTCTGTGCCAAAAGGATAACCCATAACTGTTAATGTTACAATTCTCTAGATTTTTTTCTTTCCAAAGCACAACAGAAACTGATAGAAACAAAACTGGGATGGATGGCAGATTTCAGAATAAAAATAACTAACATAAAATATTTAAGGATTACTCTGCAATTGTCATTGAGACAGCATATTGTTAAATCTGGTACTCAGGAGAGTACAGAATGTCAAAAGATTGCTCTCTACACAAAGTCCAGGAGTACTAAAACTGCCAGTGTCCACAAATTTCTTTTTATAATAGAAATAAAAATTTACACTGCAGTTAGATATTGTCTTGTGGTACAATCTAAAATGTGATCATAGCAAAACACATATAGAATATCTGATAAACTTCACATAGCTTAACCTTCTCCAATTACATTAATATAATTCATCTTTCTTAATCCAGTTACATCTAAGAGGAAAAATGAAATGCAACACATAAAGAACATAATCAATCTGAATGCTAACTGTTCTGGAAAGGATCATTCCATGGGTAAACATTGATTAATTTAATTTGTACGCAAGATAACTAAATGTGGGTCCATCCAAAGTGATAATGTATCCTACACAAAGGCAAACCAGATACCAACACTGAAATCAAGAACAGAATGAAAAAAAGGATCAAACACAATCACTGAGATTAATTAGACATCAACACAAAATGACTAGTGTGGGATTCATACCCAGTACACTGAACTCATGAGGTGGCAGTGATAACTTCTGAACAATCCTCAGATAAACATATTGTAATTAAAATGTCTATGAGTACAATAGGAGGGTAAGCATGTACATTTTTGCAAATGTAAGAGGAAAAAAGCAAAAGCATTGAATTTTACATGAAAACAAGCCCATAACATCAAGAGAAAATAATATTATTCTTCTCTGCTTAAAACTAGTTATGTACTGTATGTATGCAAAATAGCTATAAAGCTTTATTCTCTTTTAAGGTGACACATACCTGCCCTATCTCTCCTATAAATAAGAAGAGACAATCCCTTTATAATCTACTATGTTAGAAAATATTTACATTTTGGCAGCAGGGTCTGGTAGCAAACACATTAACCTGTAAATTTAAAGGCTATCAGTTCAGTCTCTTCTGCTTTCACTAACTGTGTTAACCAGGGTGTTGTACCGTGTTAGCCATTACAAATGTGGTGAAAAGTCAAGCAGATAAAGGGGATTATCAGAGAAGGACTTGAACAGAAAATTTCTCTATATGCAGATGATATGGTACTGTATATATCAGACCCACAAAATACTGTGCCTGCAGTCTTAACAGCACTTACAGAATTTCAAAAGATCTCTGGTCTCAGAATTAATTTGAATAAAAGTGTGCTCTTTCCATTGAATTCACAAGCATACAATATTAGATTGGGCACCTTCCCTTTTATTATTGCAGATCAGTTCAAATATCTAGGGTAAATATCACAAGTAAACATAAAGCTCTTTATCAACAAAATTTTGCCGTCTGTATGGAAAAAATTAAGCAAGACTTGCATAGATGGTCAACCCTTCATCTCACTCTAGCTGGAAGAATTAATGTTGTTAAGATGAACATCCTTCCTAAGCTTCTCTTTTTATTTGAAAACATTCCAATATACATCAATAAATCATTTTTAAGCAATTAGATTCAACCATAACCTCATTTATTTGGAACTTAAAACATCCACGTATTCAAAGAGCGACCCTACAAAGACCTAAGGCAGAAGGTGGCATGGCTCTACCTAACTTTCAGTTTTATTACTGGGCAGCAAACATACAAGCTATAAAAACCTGGACATGGACACAAACTGATGAACATACACAGGCTTGGTGCGCAATAGAAATAAAATCCTGCAGTACTTCTTTATATTCCCTGCTCTGTGCCCCTATTAATACAAGTTATCACCGATATACTAATAACCCAATTGTGCTTCACTCACTCAGAATATGGAACCAATGTAGAAAGAATTTTAAGATGGAGAAGCTTTTATCTGTGGCACCTCTGCATGAGAACCACCTTTTTAACCCTCGCAAACATATGCAGTTTTTAATATCTGGAAAACATTTGGGATTAAATTACTTAGAGATCTTTATATAGACAACATCTTTGCATCCTATGAACAATTACATTCCAAGTTTAATTTTCCAGCAACACATTTCTTTCACTATCTTCAAATTAGAAACTTTGTTAAACAGAACCTGCCCGATTTTCCTCATCTCCCACCTTCCTCTATGCTGGAAAAAATATTGCTCAGTTTCAAGGACTCAGACAGCATTTCTGCAATATATAAAATTATTTTACAGTCCCTCCCTTTCAAAGATCCAAGAGGACAATGGGAAAAGGATCTCTCACTCAACATATCAGAAAAGGAGTGGAAGGTAGCAATGCAAAGAATTCATTCGAGCTCCATATGCACAAAGCATAACATTATTCAACTCAAAATTATATATCGAGCACATCTCTCTTGTTTAAAATTGTCCAAAATGTTTCCAGGGCAAGATCCAACCTACAAACGCTGCAATCAAGTTCCAGCCTCACTGGGTCACATGTTTTGGGCCTACACCAAATTAACATCATTCTGGACAAAAATTTTTAAGTGCCTTTCAGACAGCCTTTGTGTCACAATCCCTCTTAACCCATTAACAGGTGTGTTTGGTGTTCTTCCAGATGGGCTTAAAGTGGAGAAGGACAAACAAACTGTGATTGCCTTTACTACACTATTGGCACGCAGCCTTATTTTGATAAACTGGAAGAATCCTAACTCTCTTCTTTTAAGTCATTGGGTAATTGATGTTTTAGATTATTTGAAACTGGAAAAAATCAAATTCTCACTTAGAGGATCAGTGCAGAACTTTTTCAAAACCTGGCAGGATCTAATCAATAATATTTTAGAATACACTCTTAAAGCACTGAGGAAGCAGATTCTCTCTCCATTTCTTTTTCTTCTCCATTTTTCTTTATCCACCTATTAAACTCATCAATTTATTTATTTTTACTAGCTTTAAGTTTTACTCCATTGGCCATGCTCTCTTTCTCAGGGGTGGGGGTTGATTTGTTTTCAGTCCTATTTTTTGTAAAAATTGATCTATTTGTATGGAATGATTAAAATAAAATCAATAAATTTAAAAAAAAATGACACCTTTTATTAGCTAACTAAAAAGATTACAATATGCAAGCTTTCGAGGCAACTCAGGCCCCTTCTTCAGACAAGATGACCTGACGGGCAAAAGTTATTGTCATTGAAACTAGCTACGATGACATTAGGGAAATACTTGCTTCCACTAACTCAACAAGAAGGAGCCGTGCTGAGGGATTAAAATAGTATGTTATAGACATTTTATCAACACTTGCTTATGATAAATCAATGAATAATATTTATACATTCTACAAAATTTTAATATAACTAAAATAATGTGTCGTGGCCAGAGAGAAGTGAGAGATCCAAGTCAAAGTAGCTTCTTGCAGATTCTCATATTTTGACTCATTGATATTTTTAAATGTTAAATAAATGTAGTCACACTAGGCACGTTTCTTCTGTATTATACCCAAGCGTGATTGTCCTTCCCTCTCTACTCCCCCACTGGCCTGTTCTCACATTACGCTTAATGTTGTGGGTCCAGGCTCGCTTTCACCATGACCATGTGACTTTGTGTAAAGCCAAAACAAGATCCAAACACGGAGTGACAGCAAGCATGTCAAAATGGTTTTACTTATTTTGTGGTTTAATTTTTTTGGAGTCGTCTAGGGCAAGATAACACTTTACCCTTTTCCAGATTTATTGAGTGTGCAGCACAGCGTTTTGCTGTTAATCATGCTGCACAAATCAGATTTTTACAGTGACAAGTGATGTTAAGGGAGGAATTTGCAGCTTTTCTTGCCAACTACAATTCACATTCATGTGTAAGGTGAGAATAAAAACATGTTTTTAACTCAAATGGTATTGTTTGAAATGAGAATTGCACTCTCAGACTTGATGTCATGTCTGTTTTCCATGCTCAGGCACGTTCAGCAATCACACTATTTCCGAATTCTACTGAACCATGCTCAGGCGTACCTCTTCCAAGCAGGCCAGGGCAAAGCAAGCGATTACACTATTAAAATGAACTAGACTTTACAGGTATACATGCGGACAAACATGCTAGAAGAGCGTTGCTGAATGGCCCGTTGTCATCAAAATTGTTCTTATACTCTTATGACATGTACATGAAACAAGGCATGCGTTATCTAAAAAGTTGCCACTAGAAGGTCCATTACAGACAAACTGCATAAATTAGAAATCTATTTAATGTGTAACTTTGAGTGTCACTGAAGAAGGTTCATAAAATCAGAAAAGTGCTTTACAGTGAATCCTTTCCCAATTAAAAGCATTTCAAATTACTGACATATTTGTACCGTTGTAGCACAGATCAGGTAGGTTTAAGGTGTTCCATTTGTAGTTCAAAGTGATTGTTATGTATACATTTTTCATTGAATATTTTATTTGCATAGCTCTCATAGACTAGTAACAGTTATAGAATCTACGATGAACAAAAACGTAAAAGAGAAATGATTTGAGGGGAAAATTAACAGAACTTAGTAAGCCATCTAAGTTTCGTTCCTGATACAGAATCAGATAGGTGCTACACTTTTATACCACCATTGTTCTATATGGAGGATTATCATCTGTTAACACACACCTTTAAATATATTGTTCTTATAATTGTATACTATTATTTACATTAAGAATTGACAAATAGCTATTGTGATATTGTTCTTAAAAATAAATATGACTAAGTTTGGATCAAGTCATCGTTCTTAAAGAATCAGGTCAGGTTGGGTAAATGAACATTTATTTGTGGACTGCAGTTGAGTGCAGTTTTATTTTTGCAGGTACATGTTGGGTACAGATCTTTAAAAAGACACTCTATGACACATTGCATGCCATGAGATTAGAAATGCCAAAGCAACTGTCAGTTTTAAGACCATGAGTGTCTCGTGGTTGAGAGGCGTATTCATTGCAGTGGCCCTTAGATATGATGAAGGGTTTTGGACCCTTACACTCCTGGTAACATTACATTCGGCAAATCTGCCTAGAAGGGGATGTAAACTAAATGATAAAATATAAAACATCCGGTTCACACTGAAACTAATCAAACATCACCCTGAACAGTGATAGGGGAACCCCTTTTGGATCCACACCTATTGTGTGGTGTTGGAAATTGAACATATGGAGGCCATGTGACACACAAAACCCACTCAGGTACAAGGCAAAGGGAAGTGGGAGAGGTTAGGTTTGATGCATGCCAGATAGCAGACATGTGAGGCACAGACCCCGATGTACAAATCTCTGACCACTGAAAATGGCTTTTAGAAGGTGGACTATTAATTCACTTTTAAATGGGGGAGCCTTGGCTTACATCTGTTGACTAGATAAGACAATATAAAATGTAACTCTTGTCTACATACAGCATTGCCTTGGAAACCAGGCTTTTTTATTTGAGGTAGTCTGTCTGGTACTTTGCAGCTTCTGAACATGAGAGGGTCTATTCTGTTATGCAATTAGGAGTATACGTCATTTGGCTGTCTTCAGGCCACAATTGGGAATATCATCAAGACCTAAATAAAATACTTTGAGGAATTCCAGTGTAATTTGGGAGAAACAGTAATGAAAGGATCTTCGGCTAGAGATGCAAGCCTTCAGCACTGGAAAAGATGTCACAAACATGTTACAAACACTGGATACTTTGGGAGTATCCTTGTTAATGTCCTCATCAATACTGCACGGAAGGTGATGACAGTAACTGCAGATTTTCAGAATTGGATGGTGCTCTACATTCTTAACATGAGAGAGCAGAGGTTACATTTCCAATTATTGTGACATCACTTTGTTTACAATCACTGACAGATCTTATCTTTATTGTGCTATCAGTGCAATAAAAAGTAGCAAAGTTCAACCTTTGACCCAGCAAGAATAATATGAATTCTGAGCTAGCCACAAAGTAGATGAATTTGAGCGGTTAAGCATTTGACAGTCCTGCTCACATGCTTTGTGAATTTGGAAAATATATAACACTGTGTAACCTGTGGTATCTTGTGGGAGATGTTATATTGGGTTCTAAGGCCACTGCTGTGTGCCATACAGACCTTTGAATTTGAGGAAGGCAAGTTTTATTTGTATAATTAACATTTCAAAGAATCTGTTAAAAAGTTGATGTAGGAGAGTGCAACACTTGTTTCTGACATTCGTCCAGACATATTGGTAGTGCAACAGCATGCTATTAACATGATGGGCTGCCTCCAGCTTTAGCCAGTGTGGTGACTCTCACAAGCCACTAGTCAGGGGTTTCAAGACACCAGTCCATGAAGAGTCTTCTACTGGTCTGCAAAAAGATGGAAAGATCTACTATTTTATTATGTTCTTTATTTTGTCAAATTTGAATTATATGCAGCACACCTGTATGTTAAATTGTTTGTGCCATCACAAAGGCACAATCATTATTACTGGCTTATTTCATTTTGTAGCACCAGGCTGCAGTGGTGCTGACTAAAGGCAAGTCCCAGTGGATTATTGCTCTTCTTAAATTGCTTTTTAGGTAGCTTGTTTAACATTTCCATATTACCGGTAGTTGGAATTTTAATGCGATTTGGTCAGGCTTGACATTTTTATTGGCTCCTTTTGAGGTGGCACTGAATTGGAATGCCAGCTTATACAATGGGCAACTCATCCTTCAGCAATGTAAAGAAACAAAACAGGCTCCTTCTTTTTGCATATGAAGGTTATTTATTTGCTTGCACACAGCACAATATTGGCACAAGCCAACTCTGAGATGTTGATGTAGTAACAAATGCTGGTCAGTGAAATGTGCAGTTTTTCATACAAAAGAGAAGAAAGTAATGCACTGTTTGTGAAGCATTACATTTTAAAATAGCTAAATATGTATTGGATTTAGTTTATTTTTTGTGACTAACAAGTAATGTAACTGAGCCATTTTTAAAAGTTGCACTCCACAACACGGATGGGCATTAAAGTCAGGAGCTTGTTTATGGCCTGATTTGTGCAGGTTGGAGTACATTTATTAAATATACAAATATCAACAAATCTTAACATTAAAGGTACTTAAGAGTCAAATAAAATACACAACTTAAGTATGTATAATGCGTTCTGAAGATGATTATAGACAGATCTGCAAAAAAATACTCATGTATCAATTTCCAGTGATGTAAAGTCACAAATTACATTCCCTTCTCTTATAGTTCTTCAGTAGATTATATATGAAATTGTAGTTTTTAAAGTATTTTAAAAATCATGCATAAATACTTTTACTCTTTAATTATGTTTAGTAGTTGTTTTGTCTTGGTAGAGTAATACATTACTCTGCTTTCCCCTTTTGTATTATTAATATGTAGCCTTTGTAAGAATGCCTCAGATTTCTCAGACTTACCACTGTTTATAAGGTATTGTACCATATAACTTCTCCCCACCTTCCTTTCTACATGTATAACCTCAGGCAATTAGGTGTAGTAAAAGACAAGCAGGAGTTAAGTTACAATTTAAACAATGTATTATTGATAATATTCATAAATAATAACAATATGCAAAGTACATTTGAATATTTGCAACCATCAAGTCAAGTCAAATCGGGGAGCATGCACTGGTACAATACGTTGCTGCACCCACTACACGATAAAACAACTTGGGATCCCAGTTGGCAACCCCCCAGGCAGTCACGTGGTCCAGTCCCACCCTCCAGAAATGACCCTCTTTCTGCCGCAGCCAGGTGTAACATGGGTGACCCCTTGGACTGGTCCAGCCCCTCAGGTCCCCAACAATGAGGACCTTACGAGCTGGATCACCATCATGGAAACACGCCACATGGCCGTAGTGCCGTAACTAACACTCCCTCACAATGCAGGTAGTGTGCCTCATTCAGGACTCCATGAGCAACCGCTCATTCGACACAAAGTCAAACCAACAGTACCCAAGGATTTTCCAGAGAGACACAGTACCAAAGGAGTCCAGTCTTCGTCTCAGGTTACTGGATAGCGTCCATGTCTCACAACCATATAGCAAGACAGGAAGCACCAGAACTCTAAAGACTTGGACCTTCGTCCTTTTACATAAATATCGGGAGTGCCACACACCCCTTTCTAGCGACCTCATGACCCCCCATGCTCTCCCAAACTATCTACTGACTTCATAGAAAGAGTCACCAGAGACATGAATGTCACTGAAAGGTAAGTAATCCTCTCAACAAGGTTGACACTCCGCAAACTGACACACTGCTAATGGCTGTGCCCAAGAGGTCATTAAAGGCCTGGATCTTTGTTTTTATCCAGGACACTTGCAAGCCCAGGCACTCAGACTCTTCACTCAGTCTCTCGAGATTGGGTGGTTCACAGCTAATTGGAGGATCAGCCTCAAGGACCGTGGACCCAGAGATATCCAACGTCCTAGATGGAGGACCAGCTTTGAACAATTGCTCAAAGTAGCCAGCCCAGCGGGTCATAACTGCAGTGTCATCCATAAGGACTGTTCCGCTCTGACTGCGACTCTCCGAAGAACAGATTCGATTGTGCGTAATGCTTCGATTCCTCTGTAAGCAGGACATGGGTCGCTAGACCACAGATGGTGTGTCACTTGCTCACAGATTCCTCTAACAAATGCCTCTCCTAGAGCCAATAGGGCGTCATAGTACTTAAAGGCTTTTGATACAAGCCAGTTCCAAACAGCCATACTTCAGACCAATGGGGGGATAGAACACCTTCACACTTACCCCCATGAAGCTTGCCAGTTAGGCAGTCTGACTTTCCTGTGGGGGTTGACTGGGAGTCCTGCAGAGAAATATTAATCAAACTTATTTGAGGCACTTCCCCCAACCCTGTCGTAAAATTACAAAGAGACTCATTCCTAAAAGGGGGAAGGTGTTCTTAAACCATCAAACCATTGCTGTTATTATCAATAATGTAACACTAATATTACATTGCTTTGTCTAAGTTACAAAATATGTATCAACTTGTATGCAAAATTTCACATCACAACAGTAGTGATTCAGCTTTGTTACTTTTTTCAAGGTGGATCATTATAAATTACAATTGATTGCCTCTGTTCAAATTGCAAAGTTCCATCCATCCATCCATTATCCAACCCGCTATATCCCAACTACAGGGTTATGGGGGTCTGCTGGAGCCAATCCCAGCCAACACAGGGCACAAGGCAGGAAACAAACCCCGGGCAGGGCGCCAGCCCACTGCAGGGCACACACACACACACACACACACAGATCAAGCACACACTAGGGACAACTTAGGACCGCCAATGCACCTAACCTGCATGTCTTTGGACTGTGGGAGGAAACCGGAGTACCCGCAAGAAACCCATGCAGACACGGGGAGAATATGCAAACTCTACGTAGGGAGGACCCGGGAAGCGAACCCAGGTCTCCTTATCTCGAGGCAGCAGCGCTACCCACTGAGCCACCCCAAAATGCAAAAAATATTGTTGGGGATGTAGGTCATGATTTTATAGTACAAATTGTTTTAGTAAATAATGCCATGGCTGTGTAGTTCACCCCAGCTATATAAGTGGTTGTATCTCAGTGTATCAGAACCTAGCGTATTGTCCAAGAGCTCAGACTTATGAAAAGACATGGAAGTATGTTGATTTTTTTAAACTAGCAGGGTATTTAATATAACACAGTATAAATGCTAAAAACCATAGTTAATTGAAAGATACCACAGTAAAATACTGGTAGCCCCATATTGTTACCAAACAAGTTTCCAGTTTTCCAAAAGGATAACCCATAATAACAGACAGCATTATATAGAAAAATAGATGTTTCCCTTCAGTTTGTAATGCATAAGTCAGTTGTACACAGCACATACAGTCAGTCAGTCATTTTCCAACCCGCTATATCCTAACACAGGGTCACGGGGGTCTGCTGGAGCCAATCCCAGCCAACACAGGACACAAGGCAGGAACAAATCCCAGGCAGGGTGCCAGCCCACCATGGGACACGCACACACACCCACACACCAAGCACACACTAGGGACAATTTAGGACTGCCAGTGCACCTAACCTGCATGTCTTTGGACTGTGGGAGGAAACTGGAGTACCCGGAGGAAACCTACGCAGACACGGGCAGAACATGCAAACTCCACACAGGGAGGACGTGGGAAGCAAACCCAGGTCTCCTTACTGCGAGGCAGCAGCGCTACTCATCTTTTGAGCAATGCATAGGTTTCCCTGAACACAGCAAAATAGTCCCAAAAGAGAACAGTAATGGTGAAGACAGCTCCCATGGACATGGAGAGCTGTTAGCAATAGCTGCATCCACTGTCAAGCAATTTTATATGTTGATAACACAGTGCTGTATATCTAGGAACAGATTTCAAGTAAGAACTAAAAAAAATGTACAGGAATTGTACACTCTAAGTACTTCAGATCAACAGTAATCAGTGACCGTTTTTGTCTAAAAAACTTACTGCTGCACCTGGGTACAGATTTTTTGTTTTTCATTTTCAGCACTTGCATATAGTTGAGGAAGTCTGGCACAACCTCCAGATTTTGAGTTTCTAAAATTTGCTTCTATATGCTGTACTATTCTGATTGTACGTTCCTAATATTTACTAATTTTGTTTTTATTTTTTAATATAACTAAATAGTATTATTACTTGAGTGATTTTCTCACAGATATTTTAAACCTTTACTTTTACTGAAATAAGTGTTTGACTAATTTACAGTATAATACTTTTCGTTGAGTACAATTTTTCAATGCTCTTTCCATCTCTGTCAATTTCCAATAAGGCTGCACAAGGAATAAAGGGTGTCCTGTTGATTTTTACTATTCTCGAGTTCTGGGTGAGCTTGTTCACATCAATCTATGGCTGCAAAGCAACCTGTGGAAACCCAGACCAGGTAATACTTTTACATAATATTCTTTTTCATTCAGTTTTACATTAAGTTTGTGAAAGTATTTGGCACCCTGCACTAAACACCTTATTGATTTTCAGTCCAAAGTGCTGAGCTTTCTTGTTTATTTTTTATTTTTATTTTATTTTTTATTTTCTTACAGCCTATAATTATCATCCAGCAGAATGTCGACCCATCAGAAATTCCTGTGCAGATCCCACAGTATAATGTTCCACAGCAGACTACTCCTATCACACAGCCATATAATCAGCTTCCAAATATGCCATCTTACCCTCCTCCATATGCTAAGTAAAAGTGTGGTTGAGCTCTACAGCACATAACATTGACGACATTGACTGTGGAAAGGGTTTTGACATCAAAATGCAAGCCTCAGATGTTTAATTTTATTAATCAACATTTAACTCAAATATCTTTTAATTTATGTTGCTTTGCTTAAGTAATAATTTACTTTACTTTGTTTGACACTCAAGAATCTCTATGGAAGTGAATCTTTGTGTTTTCTGTTAAGAGATATATAAAGTACAGTGAATGTGTACATTTATTTTTTTACTGATATGGTGATTTCCTAGATACATTCACTATGCTGATATAATTTGAGGTTTTTGTAAATCTTTCAGTATCAAAAGAGATTATATTTTTGCCTGGAATTAATTTCATTAAACAGTTTCTCAGTTTCGTGTATTTGATTAATCTGAGGTAGAGTTATTGTAGATATAAATAAAGATAGCCTCGCTACCCACATCAACTCAAAAAAACATTTTTATTTCACCTTCCTCAACAATCAGATGGCTTGAAGAACATGGATTTTCATTTTATTTTTTCGTGTAACCTCAAGGTTCAACTACTTTTATATATATATATATATATATATATATATATATATATATATATATATATATATATATATATATATATACAGTATCTTCCATACGGCTACGATACATGATCTTCACATTAAGATCATGGAAGACACTTAAAAGACCCGCGAGACTAGAGAGATTGGCCACGGAGCGTCTCGCGGGGACCTTAAACATGAGACTTTGTGCCAAGAGGTTGACCCAGGACCATCTCGCAATGACATAGAACATGAGATTCTTGCAAGACACGCCCCACTTACAAATAAATAAGAGCAAGGGCAGCCAGCATCACACTCACTCGTGTTTTAGCTTTGAGCACACACAGATCCGGGGCTCTCAGCACATATAAAGCGTATAAGGACAATACGTTATTAAATGAAACATAGACGACAAAGCGAAGAAGAAAGCAGCGTGGAGAAAAGAGACTCCAAAGCGTTGAAGAGACAAAAAAGAAAAAGAATAATCAAGGTGCAAATTCAGAAAATAAGGAAAGCAATTATCAGCTCGGAACAAGTGGAATTGAAAAAAAAGTATGTCCAATTGGGATATTGACGCTATACACGTGCAAAGCAGGTTAGAGATTATGAAAGCAGTGGAATTCGAAAGGCAGAAAAAAAGTAGTTTGCACATGTGGAGAAAGTTAAAGAATATGAAAGTAGGAAAATTAGTAAGTATAAAAAAAAAGAAAGTAAAGATCGCAGGAGCGCAAACAAATGGAAAGTATTACTCGAAAAAGGGAAAATAATCACCACAGACCAGGTGTCATTAAAAAAAAAGCAGGATAAAGCGAGGTCAGAAATAAAAGACAGAGTAGAAAACTTTTTTTTTCTTTAGTGTGTTTTACGGATAAAATATTCCAGCAACATATCAGCCTTTATTGTTCAGTAAATATCTAAAGTTTTCATGCTTTGTTGTTGTTTTTTTTTTTTTTTTGCATTTATGTTCATGTTTAGGTATTGCCTTGATGCTAACTGCCAGGTTGTTTTTAAACTGTTACTGATGATAAATTGCTTCTGCACATTTTTCTTCAACACATAAATGTGTTAATGTCTCTGGGGGGGTTGTGCAATAAGAAATTTTGAGTGGGCACTTTTTCACTCATACAACAGCTCAGTAGCAGCTTGTAACCAGAGCATGGGGCACACAGACCTAATTATTTTAATGTTTTAATATTTTTTACTTTGCATTATGCTCTTATAGTTCTCTATGATCAAGAAAGATATACTGTATTATTATTATCATCATTATTATTATTAGTGATTTATCTAAGTTCGCTTAGATAGATAGATAGATAGATAGATAGATAGATAGATAGATAGATAGATAGATAGATAGATAGATAGATAGATAGATAGATAGATAGATAGATAGATAGATAGATAGATAGATAGATAGATAGATAGATAGAGCCACCTTAGAGCCAAAATCACCAAATTCTTTTTCTTGTCATGTAGCATGGTGCAACGGAAAGGGGTCAAGACATGTGATATCGAAGGGAATTAACTTACATGCAGCTGAGGATACACCAAACACCAATGCAGTTACAGACATTGTATGACGTTTAGGAAATGCTTCTTTATAGTCCTTTATATGGTGGCACACAATTGAAAGGCTTACATAACTGTCAAGGCAGAATTTCATTAGCAGCATTGCTTTTGCTAATGGAATTTCATGTTGCAGACTATTGGTTAAAGCATCGATGTCAGTGAGGGTTGGGGGGCTAAGAGTGCCAAATCTAGAAAAGAATTTGACTGAAGAAGGAGACAATTTACAACTCGTATTAGGTCAAGATTTTGTTTTCTTTGAAAATCTATTTCTATTTCTTCAATAACTCTATCCAGAATGTTCAGAAGGAATTTCTTCAAAGACTGGCTAGGAGTGCTTAAAGAATTCGAGTCAGTCTGACCAAAAGTGAAGAGAACAATGCTGTCTGTAAGTAGTTTGGTCATGTTTCTCTTTCTGTGTGCAGCAGGGGTGTATCTGCTGATATTTCAAAATCCTCATGAACCATCTCCTCGGATATCTTTCAGTGCTTCCAGTGAAGTACTTGTGGCAGTGCTACCACTGGAAGGACTCCATTTCCCAACAACCACGAAGGGTATTGTGTTCATTGGAT
The DNA here is from genome assembly GCF_900747795.2 of Erpetoichthys calabaricus. Classification (NCBI taxonomy): domain Eukaryota; kingdom Metazoa; phylum Chordata; class Cladistia; order Polypteriformes; family Polypteridae; genus Erpetoichthys; species Erpetoichthys calabaricus. The sequence continues at coordinate 85,799,985 of NC_041395.2, forward strand.
GTCTGAAACAGATGCAAGGGATGCTGGGGACAAGAAGGGCCATCGGGAAACTTGAAAAGGGGCAGACAAACCAGCAAAAAGGAGGTTTGTGTGTCTGTGGATCCCTGTGAACTCGTTTAAACCCTGAATCATTTCTCACAAGGATGGATAGTCTGTCTCGTGCCTGCCTGTCATGTGAATAGTGGTGGATTAGCTCCCACAAATCTCACCCCTCTCTGACTCAGGACTACCAGTCAGACTGTTTAATTAATTTCTTATGGAATCTGTTCCCAGGATCGTCATTATCATCTTTACTCCATATCATTATATTTGATTTTACACTCAATATTTAAAAAAAAAAAATCACCATCCTATCGACAGTATGAATCTGAGCAGCACTGGACTGCTACACACTGATAACCTCCCAGCATTTACGGGCTTTAATAAACTAAGAATTTTTAAGGAATTTTCCAACATCAAAAACAAAATGATGCAAATATCCATCGTAGCCCCACTGTCTTCAGAAACCTCAGACAAAATGTACAGCATAGCCTCCTGATTCTCACCAAATGCTTTGTGTTACATCTTAGTGACTTGTCCACCACATTTCCAGTAACCTTTTTAGTGAAGGGCGATTATAATTCTGGACTACATAAGAATGAAGTGACCCAGAGAGGCCAAAGAAGTTTTTTGTACATGGCTTTCCCTGAACTGCATGAATCACTGTTAAGTACAGTTGATGGTTATAGCAGTGCACATATGGAATGTGCCTACCAAGCTTCTGTTGCAACAATGCCTGCACCCCACCCTTGTCCTCAATCAGGACTGAGGCCCCATCATAAAATTGGCTGATTATATTATTGGGACAGTAACGCTCAGTGGACATGTGCTTGATTATTTCTGTGGTTATATTTTAAGCATATACTGTAGCTGAGTCAAGTCCAGCAAACCATTCAAAAACGATATCACTATTGACAGATAATCTGTTTCATCTACAGTTAGGTCCATAAATATTTGGACAGAGACAACTTTTTTCTAATTTTGGTTCTGTACATTACCACAATGAATTTTAAATGAAACAACTCAGATGCAGTTGAAGTGCAGACTTTCAGCTTTAATTCAGTGGGGTGAACATAACGATTGCATAAAAATATGAGGCAACTAAAACATTTTTTAACACAATCCCTTCATTTCAGGGGCCCAAAAGTAACTGGACAAATTAAATAACTGGAAATAAAATGTTCATTTCTAATACTTGGTTGAAAACCCTTTGCTGGCAACGACAGCCTGAAGTCTTGAACTCATGGACATCACCAGATGCTGGGTTTCCTCCTTTTTAATGCTCTGCCAGGCCTTTACTGCAGCGGCTTTCAGTTGCTGTTTGTGGGCCTTTCTGTCTGAAGTTTAGTCTTCAACAAGTGAAATGCATGCTCAATTGGGTTAAGATCAGGTGACTGACTTGGCCATTCGAGAATTTTCCACTTCTTTGCTTTAATAAACTCCCGGGTTGCTTTGGCTGTATGTTTTGGGTCATTGTCCATCTGTATCATGAAACACCGCCCAATCAATTTGACTGCATTTAGCTGGATTTCAGCAGACAGTATGTCTCTGAACACCTCAGAATTCATTCGTCTGCTTCTGTCCTGTGTCACATCATCAATGAACACTAGTGTCCCAGTGCCACTGGCAGCCATGCATGCCCAAGCCATCACACTGCCTCCACCGTGTTTTACAGATGATGTGGTATGCTTTGGATAATGAGCTGTTCCACACCTTCTCCATACTTTTTTCTTGCCATCATTCTGGTAGAGGTTGATCTTGGTTTCATCTGTCCAAAGAATGTTTTTCCAGAACTATGCTGGCTTTTTTAGATATTCTTTAGCAAAGTCCAATCTAGCCTTTCTATTCTTGAGGCTTATGAGTGGCTTGCACCTTGCAGTGCACCCTCTGTATTTACTTTCATGCAGTCTTCTCTTTATGGTAGACTTGGATATCGATATGCCTACCTCCTGGAGAGTGTTGTTCACTTGGTTAGCTGTTGTGAAGGGGTTTTTCTTCACCATGGAAATGATTCTGCGATCATCCACCACTGTTGTCTTCCGTGGACGTCCAGGTCTTTTTGTGTTGCTGAGTTCACCAGTGCTTGTTTTCTTTCTCAGGATGTACCAAACTGTAGATTTTGCCACTTGTAATATGGTAGCAATTTCTCGGATGGGTTTTTTCTGTTTTCGTAGCTTAAGGATGGCTTCTTTCAACTGCATGGCGCGCTCCTTTGACCGCATGTTGTCTGTTCACAGCAAAATCTTACACATGCAAGCACCACACCTCAAATCAACTCCAGGCCTTTTATCTGCTTAATTGATAATGACATAACGACGGACTTGCCCACACCTGCCCATGAAATAGCATTTGAGTCAATTGTCCAATTACTTTTGAGCCCCTGAAATGAAGGGATTGTGTTAAAAAATGCTTTAGTTGCCTTACATTTTTATGCAATTGTTTTGTTCTCCCCATTGAATTAAAGCTGAAAAGTCTGCACTTCAACTGCATCTGAGTTGTTTCATTTAAAATTCATTGTGGTAATGTACAGAACCAAAATTAGAAAAAAGTTGTCTCTGTCCAAATATTTATGGACCTAACTGTATCTCAAGTCCCATCACGTTTGATACAGAACCCAGGAATGTCTGCCTTTTCAAACTGGCAAGAGTGTCAATAATCTCATTTTGTATGTTTTTTGATATATACTTTGTGTTTTGAGGAATGGTTTTTGCTATTTCAGCAAGTTTGGAATCCTTGGACAATAGATATTCAAATAAATTAATGAAAATACCAGCAGAGATGTCTACATCATTACTTGTGCCAGACTGGATGGATTCAGTGCTATCACAAAAAGAATGCTCATTCACACAGAGAATCTGTACTACTTCCCCTGTGCTTTTAATGTAGTATTGATTTTGCTCGACCAGTGTTTCTCCCAATAAGCACGATATAGTTTCACCAGCTTTTCCTCTGTATTTCATTTGCCCATTTCTTTCCCGCTTTTAAATGCATTGACAAAATGTGGGCTTTTGGAATATCCTTTCCTTTCCCAGTGGGCATTCCAAATAGTATACCTTGTCTTGGTGAACACCACGGCTCTTGTTCAAAAAGCGGACACTACTTGGTTGTTTCACACGGACGCCACTTGGTTGTTTCACAATAATTAAGATTAGGTATATAAGTAGGTTTCATATTTCTGTTATCATTTTAGCCCTAAAATAGTGACTTAACATCAGGGACCTATTTTATTGACCTTAAGGTTAGTGTTTGGGAAAGGGGAAGGCCGTCTCAAGTGGCGTCTGCTTTCTGAACAAGACCCTTATTTAGATCACTTAGATAATTATCAGCCCCAAGCGCAATACCGCTACCTGCACTGTATTAATACCAAATGGGCAGGGAAGTTGTAACATTACTGCTTGAACTGCCCGCTTGATCTGAAGGCATCGGTCCTGAAGTCTGGGTGTTAGAGCTAACAGGAGCAGTGCCCGAATTGCTGGTAACAAGCTTTGGTTTGGGAAAAAAAATCACTGCATGGTGTTTATGGCTTCTTTAAGAGACGGCCAGCATGGGCTATTTTCTTTAAACTGGGCACTAATATCTACGGAAGCTCTGAACCGCACAGTGAAAAAAATTATGGGATAACCCTTATCTTGTACGTACGTAAAACTATCTTGTACGTACCTGAAAATATTTTGTAAGTATGTAAAAGTATCTCGTACGTGTGTGAAAACATCTTGTACGTACGAGATAAGGGTTATCCCATAATTTTTTTCACTGTGTGGTTCATTGCTTCCGTAAATATCAACTTTTGTAAATGTATTATTTTAAATACTTAAATGTCAATTAGTGTCATTGTGAGCTAGAAAGCTAACAATAACTTTAAAACTTAAAGCAGTGGTTCTCAAACTTTGTTCCGACCCCCCCTAGGGGGGCGCTAAGTAACAAAAAGGGGGGCGTGAAGATGTGAAAAAAAGAAAACAAGAATCGAAAATATGAAAAATACATCTATTGAAACCAAAACAAATTAACTTAATCTATATTCTGATACTAGAACAATAAATATAGAGTTAGATAAATGTCGATTGCTATTAGTGGGCTCCTTTCAAAAAAACGTTAGGGGGCACGCGATTAAAACTGTTATGAAAACTCGGGTCGCAAATACTTAAAGGTTGAGAAACACTGACTTAAAGTAAACAATCTTATTCAAGTCATACAAATGTAATGAATTATTATTATTATTATTATTAAAAATAAAACAATACACAGCAACAATAACAGAACTTTTAACAAAAAAAAAAACACTCGATTAAGAACAGGCGCCCACTCGTGCTCTGCAAAATGACGTGGGAGGATCAAGGCAGCTCCCTTATTTATTCTGTTCAGTCAGCAAGAACAAGACTAGAAACAGGAACTCAAGGACCGGTAGAATGGTGGAGCGTGAAGAGAAGCGGATAGATCTGCATTAAAACAAGGCAGTATTTTCTTTTTCGCACAATATGGTTGAGAAAGGACTTGGTGATAATTATCACTATTTAACAGAATCTACCCTTGAGTCTGTAATGAACACAAGGCTGAAGTTAGGTTCATATTTGGCCATCTTCTTCATGTTCATGTTTGCTCGCATCCAGCCACTGTACTTTTACACACAGCTTTTGAAACCAGTTACTTATTCTAAAGGCAAAATATTCTACATTTACGACTGACGCCTTTATCCAACATACAACATTTAGATACTACTGGTTACATTTCTTTTGTCCAGTGCCCCCTACACCGCACAGATTGATGAAGTAACTTGCCATTGGTCACACTGTGTCAGTATCAGGACTTGAACCCACGAACTCACGGCTTCAAAAGTACATATTTTTAAACACCACACCACAATGCTTTGTTAAAGTCGAGCTTAACTTTCAACCCATGCAAGTCCAACATCTGGAATATTTATTTTTTTCAAATAATGGATCAGTTTGCCGATTAGTGTACGCAATGTAGAATATTTTTTGCCTTGCTATTAACACAGAAGAAGAGCATATATGTAGCTAGGAGTGAAGAAAAAGCCAGCTGAATGCGTCCCGTGATCATTTCAGATATTAAAAATAATTACCACCAAGCCCTTTCACAAACATACAGTGGCATGCAAAAGTATTCAATCCCTGTCAAAGTCATAATTTTCTGCAAGATAAAAGATTTGTACACATATTTATTCATTATTTTTTCTTATGCAGTAACAAAACATTTACAAAGTTAAAATAAAGCATTTTCTGTAGACATTTAACTGAAGAAGAAAAACTCCAAAGTTAGTGTTTACATAATTATTTAAACCTCTGTGCTTTGGAAGCTCCAGGTTTACACCAATGACAAATGAATTACAAAGCTGACAGTCATTTCACAGTCACAATTAAACATAATGAGGTGCTACTTATGAGTCCTTTCTATCTTTCTGAATATAAAAAGTCCCCTTTTTAAAGGCCGTAGTCTTTGTAGGACAGTCACTGCAAAATGAAGACAGGAGCTATTGTAAAGGTAGCTTTAAAAAGTTAGAGAAGGCTGACTTGCAGTTCGCTGTAGTCACTGTGGTGTGTCAGTTAGAACACTGGAACTAATCCAACCATTGCAGGAAAAATGTTTTAATGTTGAAATGCCAGAAATGCACATGAGGTAGAACAACTGTACAGGCAGGGTTAGGTACCGTAGGTGAGTGTGATCTTTTAGTATATGTACTAAATGTTTTATTTTGTTGTTTTGCCTTTTTAGAGCCAAAGGCAAAATAACAAAATAAAACATTTAGTACATATACAGTACAAATGATGTTTCGCTATGCAATATTGAAAACGTCCAATAGATGGCACTATAGCTAAACACTATCAACGTAAGGTATTTGCAATTACAAACTCAAAGTGTTCGATTCCCGGGTCCTCCCTGCGTGGAGTTTGCATGTTCTCCCCGTGTCTGCGTGGGTTTCCTCCGGGGGCTCCGGTTTCCTCCCACATTCCAAAGACATGCAGGTTAGGTGGATTGGCGATTCTAAATTGGCCCTAGTGTGTGCTTGGTGTGTGGGTGTGTTTGTGTGTGTCCTGCGGTGGGTTGGCACCCTGCCCTGGATTGTTTCCTGCCTTGTGCCCTGTGTTGGCTGGGATTGGCTCCAGCAGACCCCCGTGACCCTGTGTTCGGATTCAACGGGTTGGAAAATGGATGGATGGAACTCAAAGTGGCAACATAACAGGTTTATAGATAGATAGATAGATAGATAGATAGATAGATAGATAGATAGATAGATAGATAGATAGATAGATAGATAGATAGATAGATAGATAGATAGATAGATAGATAGATAGATAGATAGATAGATAGATAGATACTTTATTAATCCCAAGGGGAAATTCACATCCATATTAATACAGAACATCCCTTAAAGATTTAATATAATATCCCAAAAATGTACAGGCTGAGTATAAACATACTCTATTTTACTGAATGGTATTGAAGGTATTTACGGTAATAATAAACAGTAAGTGATGTAAAATATTCCATCCATCCATCCATTGTCCTGATACTGACACTGTGTGACCATGAGCAAGAGACCTAACCTGTCTGTGCGGCTCGGTGCAGGGTCGCTGAGCATAAGAAAAGCAATAAGTAGTACCTAAATATTGTATGTTGGATAAAGGCTTCAGTTGTAAATGTAAAATATTTTGCCTTTAGAATAAGTAACTGATGAGAATGAGATGCTGAGATAATAGAATTTTGACAAGTTCATTAGCTTGTAGTGACCCTGATGACAAAATCAGCAAATAACATTTGTAAATGCTTAGTATATTCTTCAAAATGCTAGCTCTGTAATGAAATCAAAAGTTACCACTGTTATAAAAAAATGTAATTTTCTGTACATTTCTTTCAATGTTAGGTATACATGGGTAGATTCATCATTTTATACCATAAATGTCAGACATCTGGACCTTGTGTTAAGAAATCTATGAGAGCAACACATTATATGTTTAACATGGTTTGCTTTAATATTAAGTCATAGAATTTTAAAACTAGATATCACATAAAAACATTTCATGTTCATGGTACATATTCTTTAAAATTTTTTTAACATAAAATGTTATAAAGGATCAAAAGCCAAAATAGACTGATTCGCCTGATTTGAAAGAGGCAAATGTGGCAAACATATGTCAGATGAAAGTATTTCTTCCAGTTAACAATGCAGCTATTAACATGTACTTCTTCTAAAATGGGCTGTTATGATATAGTGGTAATACTGTACAGTAATTCAAATAACAAAAGACATTGTACTGCTTATTCACCGAAAAAGTAACAGTCCACACAATGCAATTGTTCTTAATAAAGAGTTACAAATAAAGAGTAAGTCTTATAACAAACATTAAAACAGTTATGATGGGAATAGTCCATTCAGCCCAACAAACTTGCCAGTCATTTGCACTTGAATTCTCCAAAATAAGATTCAGTTGAGTTTGGAAGGCCACAAAATAGGCTGCTGTCTATCCTCTACTTGGTCTCTTATTCCATGTGTTGTTCTTTGTGTGAACGTTGGTACAAAATCTACCCTTACTTGTTTTCCTTCCGTCTCCATTTCTTGAAGAATCCACTGTACTAATTCTTTTCACAAGTAATTAGGAAATGTCAATCATATGATACTCTATTCTAGTCTTTTCTCATAAGTCATAGCCTTTACCTGGAATCGACCTAGTCAATTTTCACTGAAGGTCTTATTAGCATTGCTATGTGTTTTTCTTATCTTAGATTCCAAAACTGTACACAGAACTCCAGAAGAGGTACATAACTTATTTATAAGCACTTCTGATTTATACAAACCATGGCTTCTTTATGACTTTTTCACAATGTCTGGGTATAGATAATAGGGAGGTTTGAACATTCAAACTTAATTTATTTTACATTAAATTTAATTTAAACTTTTTTATGTCAGATAACTTTCACTTATATTATAATTTATCTTACGATATTGCTTTTACGTTATCAAAAACATTCTGAAAATTAACTTAAATTTTGTTGTATGCATCTCCCTGATCATTAATATTAGTGAAACTCAGCCTTCCCCATCTAATCCCATATTGACTGTTCACTAAAATTCTTGTTTTTGTCATGTGATGCTCTATCTGTTCCTTAATAATTCCTTCTGTTAATTTACCCATGCTGCATATTAGTTTTTTTGTCTCAGTATCAGTCCCCTATCCTTAATGTTTTTTTCATCAAATACAAACAAATTCAGTGAGTAGTGGCTCACTATTTACTTGAAGTCAACTTCCAGATAGACAGATAGATAGAAATACAGTGTCACTTACTTGCAGATGGGAGGCAGTCTAAGGGCTTGACTGAGAGTAAGATGCAGAGTCGGGGTTGATGATGCGCATTATCGTCTTTTCTCCTTCTCCTACAGACCACCAGAAGGGAAGCTAAGATTAAAGAACACCAGCTCCCATGTCCCCTCCATAACCACACCTCCAACTGTCATAACCTCTGGCTTTGAAACCACCTCTTTCTGCCTTTTTCCTATAAGTTCCAACCAACCCACATCTTGAGTTAGTCCCGTTTTGTTCTCTGCCTAAGGAGTTACTCTGTGCTGTTTTTTGCAAGGAATTATTTTGTGTGTCAATATACAGGGTGGATCCCTAAATCTTTTTGCTCTCTCCCTCTCTTCTTTTATAATAGATACTTTATTCATCCCCTCAGGGAAATTCAGGTGTCCAGTAGCTCAAGCACATCAGTAAAAATTGTTATGATTTATTAAAAAAAAAGGAAGGAGAACAAAACAAATAAATTAAATTTGTAAAAAGTACAAACTGCCAATTGTTACAGAGTGGTGACAAGGTCATGAATCACTTACATTGAGTTATAAAATCTCACAGCAGTAGGAACAAATGATCCTCTAAAGTATTTTGTTCTACAGTGCAGTGAGAGAAGACAACTGTTACATTTACAGTACTTCTCTGACCTGCCAAAATGTTGTGGAGAGGGTGACTGCTATTGTCAAGGATGGCCTGTACCTTTGTTTCCATACACCTTTCCACCACCATTTCCACTGAGTCCACAGTTCTACCTAGCACTGAGCCAGCCTTCTTCACCAGCTTGTCCCGCCTCTTCATTTTCTTATCTTAAACTGTCTTATAGAACAGAGACAACATTTCACTACATATGCTAAATGATCTGAGGAAAAAGAGCCTGCTCTGCACCTGCCTATAGAGGACATATGTGTTCACAGACCAGTCCTGTCTGTCATCAATGGTGACTACTAGATATTTGTAAGTCTGACCTTAGAACTTAGACCTGTGGAAATCCACAATCATCTCCTTGGTCTTCGTTGTGTTCAAAACCAGGCAGTTCTTATTGCTCCAGTCACTGAAAGCTGCAGTCAGATCCCTATATTCCCCTTCCTGTCCATTCGTTATGCATGCTACAATAGCTGTATCACCAGAAGTTTTCTGAATGTGGCAAAAGTCCAACTTATATTTAAAGTCTGCTGTGTATAATTTGAACAGGAATGGGGCCAGAACAGTCCCTTGTGGGGCCCCAATGTTGCTCACTACAAACTACAAACTACAGTCATCTATTCAAGTGGTTATGAATGGAGGAGGGGAAGGTGGAATCCACAACCATCCTATCCTGTTCATCTTTAAGAATGGAAGATTGGATGGTGTTGAATGCACTCAAAAAAAATCCTCACATAACCACCCGGTTTATTCAAAAAGCAGTGGGTCTGGTGTAACATGTAGAGGACTGCATCCTCAACATCAAGGTGATTCCACCACTGTTCAGCCCTTTATGTGAAATTCTAAACTTGGCCTGTCCTAACCTTCTTGTCCCCCAATCCATGACTACCTTACTCATATCTTCCTTCAATATATTGATACACCTTCTGTTCAAATGTACAGTCATATGAAGAAGTTTGGGAACCCCTCTCAGCCTGCATAATAATTGACTCTACTTTCAACAAAAAACATAGCAGTGGTATGTCTTTAATTTCCTAGGAACATCTGAGTACTGGGGTGTTTTCCAAACAAAAATTTTTAGTGAAGCAGTATTTAGTTGTATGAAATTGAATCAAATGTGAAAAGCTGGCTGTGCACAAATTTGGGTACCCTTGTAATTTTGCTGATTTGAATGCATGTAACTGCTCAATACTGATTACTTGCAACACCAAATTGGTTGGATTAGCTCATTAAGCATTGAACTTCATAGACAGGTGTGTCCAATCATGAGAAAAGGTATTTAAGGTGGTCAATTGCAGGTTGTGCTTCCCTTTGACTATCCTCTGATGAGTGACAGCATGGGATCCTCAAATCAACTCTCAAAAGATCTGAAAACAAAGATTGTTCAGTATCATGATTTAAGGGAAGGCTACAAAAAGCTATCTCAGAGGTTTATACTGTCAGTTCCAACTGTAAAGAATGTAATCAGGAAATGAAAGGCCACTGGCACAGTTGCTGTTAAACCCAGGTCTGGCAGGTCAAGAAAAATTCAGGAGCGGCATATGCACAGGATTGTGAGAATGGTTACAGACAACCCACAGATCACCTCCAAAGACCTGCAAGAAAATCTTGCTGCAGATGGTGTATGTGTACATCGTTCTGCAATTCAGCGCAATTTGCACAAAGAACATCTGTATGGCAAGGTGATGAGAAAGAAGCCCTTTCTGCACTCACGCCACAAACATAGTCGCTTGTTGTATGCAAATTCTCATTTAGACAAGCCATATTCATTTTGGAACAAAGTGCTTTGGACTGATGAGACAAAAATTGAGTTATTTGGTCATAACAAAAAGCGCTTTGCGTGGCGCAAAAAAAAACACCTGCTACCTACTGTCAAATGTGGTTGAGGTTCCATCATGCTGTGGGGCTGTGTGGCTAGTTCAGGGACTTGAGCCCTTGTTAAAGTTGAGGGTCAGACGAATTCAACCCAATATCAACAAATTCTTCAGGATAAAGTTCAAGCATCAGTCACAAAGTTGAAGTTACACAGGGACTGGATATTCCAACAAGACAATGACCCAAAACACAGTTCGAAATCTACAAATGGCATTCATGCAGAGGGAGAAGTACAATGTTCTGGAATGGCCGTCACAGTCCCCTGACTTGAATATCATCCAAAATCTATGCTCGGCAGCCATCAAATTTAACTGAACTGGAGAGATTTTGTATGGAAGAATGGTCAAAAATACCTCTATCCAGAATCCAGACACTCATCTAAGGCTATAGGAGGCTTCAAGAGGCTGTTATATTTGCAAAAGGAGTCTCAACTAAGTATTGATGTAATGCCTCTGTTGGGGTGCCCAAATTTATGCACCTGTCTAATTTTGTTATGATTGCATATTTTCTGTTAATCCAATAAACTTATTGTTGCTGCTGAAATACTACTGTTTCCATAAGGTATGTCATATATTAATAGAAAGTTGCTACTTTGAAAGCTCAGCCAATGATAAACAAAAATCCAAAGAATTAAGAGGGGTTCCTATATGACTGTAAGCCACCATAGCAGAAAAGGTGCTATATTTTCCAGAATGAGTCCCAGTGTCTCATAAAGCTATATTTTTCTATCCTACTTCAAGTTTTGAGCCATGTGTTAAATGTTTTAATGTCTTCAGTCTTACCTGGATGGCTGTGCAGCACTGAAAAACCTTCGTAGAAGTTTACCTTGTCAGTTCTAAACCTTACCTCTAAACCTTATTTGTTCCAACATGAACAATGACGTCTAGATCCATCCATACTCTTGCCAAGAGCTTATCCACCCTTTCAGGGCATTACCCCACCTGTGGACTCAGAAGACAATATATTGTACAAGTGTCTGTTCCTGTAGCAAACCTTCATTTCGATACCTCTACGGACTAAGTTCACCATATACCTACCTACTACCTCAGGGTTTTCAGAGTCACTGTCCAGTTATGCAAGTTCCTGAAAATGCTTTGAGATTTCCAATTCCAGCATTCATGTACAAGAATAGGGTGCATCCTTTACTTGCACTTATGTCTTACTGTGACCCAAATAGCTGTACATTAAATAAAGAAGGACTGACTCATCCAAGCCACACTACAAAAGCTCTGACATCAAACAGAACTGGTCAATACACTATTTGTGGTACTGAAAGGAAATGTTCATAATTTTCAAAGAAAACAGTATAACTAACTAACTAACAATGAAAATAGCATAACATATTCCAAATAAGGTCCTAGTCAGAATATCCATGTTCAGAATTATGTAGCTGGCAATTGCACCTCAAACGTGTGACTATTTGAAATGCTTATGCCGACTCTATTGTGTTGTGTCCATGTGAGACTTCCGAAGGTACCCTGGAAATGCAATGTGCAGATCTGTGAGAACATAAAGTGCACAGGCAGTAAGCTACAAAAACTGGGTGGCCAAAAATATAGTAACTCATCTTATATTCACTTATTCGGAAAAGTGCTTCAAGTCAAAATCCACCCAACTCTCAGAACTTTCCAATAAACAATATTACTCCCAGGGCCAGATCTAACATTTTTGTTGCCCAAGGGATTTCTGTAAATGGCACCCCATCCTCAATCATATGACCCATTCTATAAAGTAATATCTCATAAATGTAGGATTATTGCAATTTTACACATTGATATAGTATTACCTATATAAAATTGTGTTTGTATTCTGGTAGTTTAAATGGATTATGAACTGATTTAGATATTCATATTCATGTTTGCATTTTACGAGCACTACAAATATACATGTACTGTATTATAATGAATTTCACAATTCTTAATAATTGATGTCAAAGAAAACTAGCAGTTTACTATGGATATTAGGTAAATGAATGTAAATTTGACTTTGTATTTTAGTACTGAAAATATTTTATTTACAAAATTCGTAAACACAAATAATATAATATACAAATAAACTGGTTAATTGCTTGATGATAGTGTCATTTTACAAAGGGAGTTTTAAAATGTAAATAATAATATGTTAAAAGTCCTTTGCAATTTTAAAATACATTTCCCTCAAATTCAGATTTTGTCTTGACTTCATCTTTGCAAGCTTAAAAACAATTTCTTTAAAAATCATTTTCCTCTTACTAAAGGTAGTTATATTAGATAAGGAAGACAGCAGCTTCAAGATAAAGAAGGCACAAGGTTCGAGCAAAGGTTGTTACATTCACTACTCATAGCACCAGAAAGATGTAGCATGTTGATTAGCACATGCAAGAAAGAAGGCGCTCCATGTGTTGAGTTTGCATGTTTAATGTGTATCCATGTGGGTTTCCATTAAGTGGTCCAGTTTCCTCCCACAGTCTAAAGACATGCAGGTTAGGCAAACTGGTGTTGCTAAATTGTCCACAGTGAGTGTGTTCATCCTGTAATGGGCTGGAACCCTGGTGTTTAATGGGATATGTGCATCTAGAAAATTTATGCATGGATGGATGGATGGATATATATTTTATTGTGTATGCATCCCACTACTGTATGTAGGGAAGGACTGTTCCAAACATCTGGTTTCTCCCAGACCATCCATTATTTTTCCACCCTGACACACACATATACACACACACACTCATGAAGAATGTTAAAAACACCAACAAAGCTGTATGAACATTTTTTCTGTACTTTTCACACATTACTGACATTAATGCTAATAGAGTAAAATATTAGTATTATTTCATCAGGTTGCCTGGAAACACTGGAAACACTCGATCCTCACACTGCTCCAGTTTTAACAACCTGGGCTATAGAAACTTTGGAACTCTAGAGAGTTCGCTGTCAACCAGGTTGCTGCCCATGTAATAAAACTGCATATTTATAGCCCCATGAGACTGGAGCAACATTTATTCTGCTGGCAGCTAAAATAATAATTATACAATGTTGTGATAGTGTTAAATATGCCTAATATACGTAGTATTAAATATGTAATTCAAGAAATGCCAAGGTTGTAAACTGCATGGAGGCCATTTCAGTAATTGGGCAGAAATCTGGCATTGGATAATTTTTCTTCCTCATCATTGTGCAGTTAAATATTGTGAGAATTAATAACAGGCATAGATTCGATCTTTCTAAAATCACTAGTAAAATGCTATGCTCACAAAAGAACAACAAAAATGTATTCAAAATCTGCAACCAAATATTGATATAAGGATGGAAAATAAAGGACAAACTCCAAGAAAGGAAAACAAAAGAGAAACAAAAGTAGTACTGCACACTTGCTCCTGAAGAAAATAAAGGAAACAAGGACGTTCAGTTTGAAGGGCTCATGTAGGTTGTCAGACATTAAAGATACATAAAAACAATGTAACAGAGTTAACAGGAGTTGAACAGTTGTATTACAATTCAATTTATTTATGTATAGCCCAAAATCACACAAGAAATGCCGCAATGGGCTTTAACGGGCCCTGCCTCTTGACAGCCCCCTAGCCTTGACTCTCTAAGAAGACAAAGAAAAACTTCCAAAAAAACCTAGTAGGGAAAAATGGAAGAAACCTTGGGAAAGGTAGTTCAAAGAGAGACCACTTTCCAGATAGGTTGGACATGCAGTGGGTATCAAAGAGAAGTCAATACAATACAATACACAGAATAAAACACAAGTAATCTTCAGTATAGCATAACAGTAAAATAAAAATATTTAACAGTAGATGATATCACATAATATGATTTGGATTTGTTTAGAGTCCTGGAGACCTCAGCCATCAAGCTGCCTCCCCCAGTTGGTCATTCCACAGCTGAGAAACCACTGGGCCAGCCAATCTGATGAAAGGACCCCTCTACCCAAGATTCCTGTGATTTTCTATCAGAGATGACTTTACCTTAGGCAGGCAAAACCACTTGGCAGGTGTGCAGTGGCACCAAGTGCCATATTTGAGTACTGAGAAAAGAAACAGAATAGGTAAGGGTTAGTAACAAATTATAACTATCTTATTACTTATGTTTTAGTGCTAATGACCAACAACAGAGATGCAGTCTGTACAGATAATCAGCAGCTTTAGTCAGGATATGCTAAACTACACTAGTGAGTCTTCAGCCGGGATTTTAAAGCTGAGACCGAAGGGACATCTCTTATAGTAGCAGGCAGACCATTCCACAGTTTATGGGCCCTGTAACTAAAAGCTCGACCCCCCACTGTTATTTTATTAATCCTTGGAATCATAAGCAGACCTGCATCTTAAGATCTTAATGTGCACTCTGGTTTGTAAGTCATGATAAGTTCAGACAAGTAAGCCGGACCTCGGCCATTTAAGGCTTTATATGTTAAAAGGAGGATTTTGAAATCTGCCCTAAACTTAACTGGGAGCCAATGTAAGGATTTAACAAATGGAGTTATGTGTTTATATTTTCTTATTCTTGTAATAATTACAGTAATCCCTCACCTATCGCGGGGGTTACATTCCAGAGCCACCCGCGATAGGTGAAAATCCGCGAAGTAGCGACCTATATTTATTTTATTATTTATACATATTTTAAGGCTTTATAAACCCTTCCCACACTCTTATAAACACTTCCTATGCTCTTAAACACTTTCTGCATTCTTAAACACTGCAGACCAGCACTGCACGCAGCGATCAGACGTCGATGTGTCTGCACTCGCTTTGTGAAGGGGGGCAGCTGAACTCACGCTGAGCAGAAATGGACTTTGTGCTGCTTCTGCCAAAATGCCTGCTTGTCGCTCTGCCCGTTCAGAAGGAGGGGGTGGAGTGGAGGTGTGTGAGGGCTGAACGCACGTTTGCTCAAACCCCCCCCTCCCCGGAGGCGCAGTAGGCTCCTGCCAGTTCGCATTGTCAAGGGGGTGGGGAGCTGAATGAATGCTAAGGAGAAGTGGACTTTGTGCTGCTTGTCGCTCTGCCTGTCAATAATTTTAAAGCCTTGTATTTTCCTGTCTCACTGTCTTGTCTTGCGTGAAGTTAAAATGTTTTATAATAGTGAGATGTTACTCATATCCTTAGCCCGACATCCACATATCATATGTGTTAACAAAGTGTGTTTTATAAGTTTACATGTGTTTAAAGCATGTGGGATGGGTATTTTAAGGCTTAAACTATAAAAATGTTTATTTATATGGTCTTTCTATATCGCGGATTTTCTCCTGTTGCTGATGGGTCTGGAACATAACTTCTGCGATAGGCGGGCAATCACTTGTATTTAAAAACCCGCGAAGTCGTGAATCCGGGAAAAGTGAACCGCGAAGTAGCGAGGGATTACTGTATTGCAGCAGCATTTTGAATTAACTGGAAGCTGTATAAAGAATTATTTGAACATCCAGTGAACACAACATTGCAGTAGTCAATCCTACTAGAAATAAATGCATGAATTAATTTTTCAGAATCATGTGTATTTAGAAAGCACCTTAATTTCCGAACATTTTTAAGATGGAAGAAACATGATTTGGACAACTTTGTAATGTATGCTTTAAATGACATGCTAAAGTCAAAGATAACTTCTAGGCTGCAGGATGATTCAATAAAATTAATGGTGATTCCAACTCAGTTAAATGATAAAAAATATTGTTGCGATCAGCATCATTCCTTCCAATAATTAACCTCTCTGTTTTATTTGTGTTTAAAGATAGGTAGTTCTCATCAATCCACTCCTTTAATTCACTAACACAACTAATTAAAGACAACATTGGAGAAACTTCATTTGATCTAAAAGAGGTATAACTGGGTGTCGTTGGCATATGAGTGAAAATTAACACTGTTTCCTTATGATAGATCCCAGTGGAAGCATGTAAAGTGAAAACAGTAAAGGTCTCAGTACTGAGCCCTGCGGGACACCATATCTCACTTCTTTGTAAAATGATGAGAGTACTGTCAGCACATTTCTGTATATATTGGAATCGATTTGATAAATAAGAACTAAACCAAGCATGCACAGTGCCTGTAAGCTCAAAACATCGTTTTCTAGCCTGTGCACTAAAACAGAATGATCAATGGTATCAAATGTTGCGCTTAAGTCTAACAACATAATTACAGTGGAGTTTCCTTCATCAGAGAATATTAGAATGTCATTTACAACACGCGTTAATGCCATGTCTGTACTATGACCAGTGCAGAAACCAGACTGGAATTTCTCAAATAGGTTTTTTTATATTTTTTAACACTATCTGTCCATGCAATTTAAAAGACATGCAGCTTTGTTGCTCTCAATCTGTGTTCCAGTTTTTGACTCTGTAATTTAAGAGCTCGAGTGTTTTCATAAAACCAGGGTGAGTTTCTATGTGCTTTGATCACTTTTGTTTTAAGGGGATCCACTGCATCCAGAACATCTCTCAAGGTCACATTATAATGTGATTTTAGCTGATCAAAATTGTTTCCATGTTTACATTTGATGTTAACAGATCTAAATGGTTTTCCACAATTACACTCGACTTACTCAAAGTATTTATAAATTTTGAAGCAGAATTACAATCTAGATGTCGCACTGTCTTTGTTTTAATCTGTGAGTTTATTGGTAAGGACAGGACTAAATCAGATGTAATTAAGTAGTGATCAGAAATAGCTTCATTTAATGCAGTAATATTTAAATTTTGAATTTCAACTTTGTAAGTTATAATTAAATCTAATGTGTTGTTATGATTATGAGTTGGACCTTTGACAATCTGACAAAATCCTACTGAATTTAACAAATAAGTAAAACATTTGCTAAAAGTGTCAGTTTCAACATCAATGTGTACATTAAAATCCCCCATCAATACTATGTGATCATAATTTTTAGCCAAATCAGATAAAAGGTTGCTAAATTCAGTCATGAACAATGAATATGGCCCTGGTGGTCTGTAGACTGGCACTATAATTGTGTTGGAATCTGTTTTAATATTTAAATTGAATGCCTCAAAGGATGTGAAGTCACCTACATTTTTAGAAGTGATTTGCATTTTGTTACAATGAATTATTCCAAGGCCTCCACCTTGACCAGAATCTCTAGACTTACGAAGGAACAAGTATCCATCTGGTGACGCCTCAGCTAGGGGAACAGTGTCACATTTACTAAGCCAGGTTTCAGTGAGAAGACACAGATCAGATTTTGTACTGATTTGTACTGATTTTGTATGGAGTTCGAGTGTTTGTAACTGTGGGTTGATATTTTTTTTTAATTCTGCCCTAGGTGTCCATGTATTTTGCCTAAATGGTATAGCTGGCCCTGATTTTCCCTATGTGCTAGACAGTTAGGTCCACTTTTTAAACTTTACATTACATTCTCCTTTCTGTTTACTCATCTCCATTTCTTTTCTGTCTATAGTGTGGCCTTACTTTCAAGATGAATGATTTGCTCCATTTGTCCTCTGGTCTCTACCATGAGATGACTTTAAAGAGAACCTTTACAGAATCTGCAGATCTTGCACTGGGCAATTATGTGCCAGTGCAGTGTACTGGTTTTATTCCATTTCTTCGGCTGAGTACCAGTAGTACCAGTTGTACACCCCTGGCCCCAACCTGACTCTTTTAGCATACTCTAAACTCCAAGGGGACCCCACCCCTCTCCCTTCTGTAATATAGTATATACATTTATCTGCATGCTCAAAGCACTAAGGTGCCAGGGGTGGGCAAAGTCAGTCCTGGAGGGCTGCAGTGGCTGCAGGTTTTTGATCCAACCCAGTTGCTTAATTAGAAAAGAATGCTTGCCAATAATTAAATTTTATGGCTTGTTAGTGCTTTAACTCTGCCACGTCTGTTCATCTGAGATTTTGTTTTTCCTTTCTTCTTTTTGAAGTCTAAAACGGAGGAGTAATTCTCAGTCCTTCACCTTTTTCTCTACAGTTTCCTTCCAAGGCTAGAGATCTGCACTGGCAAGTGGAAGGTTGCCGATTTGAATCTCGGAAAATGCCAAAAGGGACTCTGCTCTATTGGGCCCTTGAGCAAGGCCCTTAACCTGCAATTGCTGAGCGCTTTGAGTAGTGAGAAAAGCACTATATAAATGCAAAAGAATTATATTAAGTATTTAATTAAACCAAATAGCACAAGATAAATACACACAGGTGTAAATGGTAATAAGCTAAATGGAGAAATTCTGCTTTCCTTTGCCATTTGCATCTTATTGCTAATAAGGAGCCATTAAAAAACAAGAATCCATCTGTTTAAGACTAAAATAAGCAATAAGGGTTCAAAATCTTAACAAGCGAGACAACTAAAATGAAGCAGAAGTGTCACTTGAGCAATAAGCATTCCTTATTAGGCCATTGGGTTGGAACAAAAACCTGCAGCCACTGCGGCCCTCCAGGAATGACTTTGCCCACAGCTGCTCTTGACTGTTCACTGTAATATTGTGTATCAGCATGCTTAAAACCCTAAGGGACACCCCCCTGCCTCTCCTCCGCTCTTTGATATTACAGTAATCCCTTGCTATATCGCACTTCGCCTTTTGCGGCTTCACTCCATCGCGGATTTTATATGTAAGCATATTTAAATATACATCGCGGATTTTTTGCTGGTTCGCGGATTTCTGCGGACAATGGGTCTTTTAATTTCTGGTACATGCTTCCTCAGTTGGTTTGCCCAGTTGATTTCATACAAGGGACGCTATTGGCAGATGGCTGAGAAGCTACCCAACTTACTTTTCTCTCTCTCTTGCGCTGACTTTGTCTGATCCTGACGTAGGGGGATTGAGCAGGGGGGCTGTTTGCACACCTAGACGATACGGACACTCGTCTAAAAATGCTGAAAGATTATCTTCACGTTGCTACCTCTGTGCAGCTGCTTCCTGAAGTGACATGCTGTACGGTGCTTGGCATACTTAAGAGCTCGAAGGGCACATATTGATTTTTGCTCTCTCTCTCTCTCTCTCTCTGCTCCTGACGGAGGGGGTGTGAGCTGCCGCCTTCAACAGCTTTGTGCCGCAGTGCTTCGCATACTTAAAAGCCAAACAGCCCTATTGATTTGTTTGCTTTTCTCTATCTTTCTGACATCTGCTCCTGACGCGCACTCCTTTGAAGAGGAAGATATGTTTGCATTCTTTTAATTGTGAGACGGAACTGTCATCTCTGTCTTGTCATGGAGCACAGTTTAAACTTTTGAAAAAGAGACAAATGTTTGTTTGCAGTGTTTGAATAACATTCCTGTCTCTCTACAACCTCCTGTGTTTCTTCGCAAATCTGTGACCCAAGCATGACAATATAAAAATAACCATATAAACATATGGTTTCTACTTTGCGGATTTTCTTATTTCGCGGGTGGCTCTGGAACGCAACCCCCGCGATGGAGGAGGGATTACTGTATGTACATCTATCAGCACTTTCAAAACATTTCAGTAAATAAAGGACTCAAACTAAAACCAGATACTTCTGCATAGAAGTATTGAGATGATTAAGTAATTAACATCCAATCATAATTCTGAACTTTTGTAAAAATGGGCAGCAGACCAGTTACATATTATTTTAGCCTCTATGGATCAAAAAAAAAAGACTAGTGTCTTTCAGAGATAATTGCAGGAGTATGTTTAGCAAGAGCTTCAGTGACAAAATTCTTCTCAATCTTTCTGAAATTTCATAAGGAAAATGTTTAAAGGTAAATGTCCTTTAAATGGCATGTAAGTCTGTGAAAAAGACACCAGCCAGTGGCAGACATGGATTGAAACGCAAATGTTTTGAACATGATTTATATACATTCAGTTTCCTTAAAAGTATGGTAATGCCAGTAACTATAAGCCAGTTCTGTAATTGTGTTCATTACAAGGTGAAACAGTTATATTCTAATGGTAGTGGAGTCTTTCAGAATGACAATTACCCTGTACACAGACAAACAGTCAAAAAATGGATTCATGTGCAAGATAACTAAGTTTAGTGGAGTGTAAAATGAGTGATATCCAGCATATAAGTTAATAATTATATGTCTTTGTTTGTAAGCTTGACAAACAAAATGTAATACTGCATAGTGTTTTTAGGAGGCATGTTTTACTTTATTAATAAAAACAGCAGTGCATTGAAGTTTGCCTAACCAACCTCTCCCCCTTGCCCCCAACTCTTTAAGACTTACGCAGGATGCAATATTTATGGTGGGGAGGACTGAGCATGTATCAAACGAGTGTGGCAAAGGTGAATATGTTTGGACTTATATGAGCCTATAAATAATCCCACGCAAGAAGACCATAAACTGCCAGCTAGCACAAACAAGCAACAACCAAAAATGTACAACAAAAATTGCTTCCGTTCATCTTGTTGCATGTATAAAAGTGTGCATGAGACAAGAAGATTCAATACAATCAATTAGCAATATCAATGAACATGTCTGGCAATTGTATTCCACTTTCTCGTCTCTGTCATGCAACAATGCTCAGTCCCAGAAATGTGCTTTTCCTATTGTCATTATTTAATGTTAGAGGTATTAGCTATTCTGCAGCCACAATGAAAGTAGGTAAAATGGCCACAACCATGCATTTTTTGATTGGGAAATGTCTGGCTCTGTTTGAAAATATGGAGTGAGTTCAGTTGGCTGCAACTTTGGACCCAAAATGTAAACTTCACTAATGTTTGGGTGGTAAAAGACAAAACATCAAAGACATTCTAACAAAGAAGGTCCTTTCACTCTCTTCACCAAAAGAAGCAACTACAAAGGATTGATCTTCACCACCAAAAAAAGAACAGAACTTTTTGCATTTATGGATACCCAAGTCCCATCCACATGTACAAAGTTACCAGCATCAGAGGAGGTACCAAGTTAACTAAGCCTTCAATGCCATAATGAGGAGTCTGATCCTCTTCTGTACCGGAGGAACAACCAGAACCAGTTCCCCTATTTGGCTCAAATTGCATGTCAATATTTAGCTATTCCTGCTTCATCTGCTGCTGCGAAACGTATTTTCAGTAATGCTGGCAAGATATTTATGCCTGAGAGATGCAATCTTACTGATCCCAAATTTCGGGAAATGATGATTATTCAATGCAATAAAAAGTGAATGTAAGTAAATGACATACCTAAATGAACAATTCTAATTATTTTGTTATTTGACACATATATCATGAGGTAGCATTTATCACATTGAACTGGTAATCATATACTGGTATTAACAGTATTTTCAGATACTTAGGGCCAGTGTCATTCAACATTTATTAATTGTTAATGTAAAGTTCTCAGCTTTATTTACTTACATTTCATCAACTATTTTTCATACATTACTTGGTATTTGTAAGGTGCCAAAAATAAAGTTCACATATATGTCCCTACATGTAATCCCAAATAAATGCTCAGAAACAGCAATAAATGGAATTCGGCAGAATTTCACTGAATTCAATTCCATTCACTGATACTCCAGTTCAGTTTCCTGTAGCTGTTGTTGAATTCCAATTCCAGTTCCATTTCCATGTTTCTATTTTAAATATAATACATAATGCATATTTAAGATTACTGCCAAATAAAAAATGTACTGCATTTCACAGATCCACATCTTCAATATTATAACAATCAGTAGCTTCTATTATAACTCTCACTATTGCAGAATATGTAGAATACATAAATATAATTTCTGAAAAATCCATGCTAAACATTTCAGATGGTTTGGATTTTGAAAGCAAAGCTATGAAGCTGATAAAATTGATTGACTGACTAAAATTTAACTCTGCCTGTCTCAATCAAGAGAAAAACAGTGAATAAAAATGGTTAGCAAGTAACTCTTTCTGGTGAAACTTATTTAAGACATAAAATACTTATTATATAATTGATTAATAGAAGCAAAGTGCTGTGATATGGTTTGTGTATTTGTAGCTGGAAATCCACAAGGGGAGTCACATATCTTAAATTATTATTTTTTATTCCTAAGCTACCAGGAGACAACATCAGAGGAAGATGATTAGACAAACAGGAATCCAAGTCAATATATAGCAAATAAGGAGGAGAGTGTAGGTGGGTGTTTTTCTTGGGGGGATGCGAGTGTTTGGGGGGAGGCTGGGGGTAATTAATGAGGTGGGGTTCAAAGGGTCTTGGTCATTAGGTCTTATTTATTATTTGCTTGTTCTTCTTTTCAAATCTGCATATGCTGGGGTCATGTCCAAATGTCTATTAGATAGATAGATAGATAGATAGATAGATAGATAGATAGATAGATAGATAGATAGATAGATAGATAGATAGATAGATAGATAGATAGATAGATAGATAGATAGATAGATAGATAGATAGATAGATAGATAGATAGATAGATAGATAGATAGATAGATAGATAGATAATATAAAAATCCATGTTAAAGTAGTAAAAAGTGTCCAGGGAATGAGACCACATAAAAGAAAGTGGTAGGAGTTAACAGTGAAATAGAGAAAAATACAGAAAAAGGTATAAAGATAAAGTCATACACGGAGCTGCTGGAAAGGCTGCCACTCGCGGTGGTGCCTGAGTCATACTATAACATAATATTAAAGGCGTTGTCATTGGATTCACCCAGCTTTCTGGCACTATTAGTATTAGTCCCATTTAAACATGAGTGTGGTTGAACTTGTATGTGCATAATTCAGAGATCGTGGGTCCTTCCATCTTACAGAGCTACGATCTTCTTGAAAATGATTTGTGCTCTCTGCACTGTATTGACAACCAAAAGTACAAATCTGATTGAATATCATATATGTATTAGCAGGATCTAAGGGTCCAATTTCTTGAATGCCTATCATCAGTCAGATTACTCCATTAAGATGACCCTGCGAGGATCTCCCTGGGTTTCTCAAAATGGGGGACACCCATGAATGTATGCAACAATTGGTATAAGCTCTCACTGGCTCAACAGGTGGTGAGGAATTGGTATGGTAGAATCTACATCTTTTCGGCAGATGGAGAACTACTGTATTATTCTTCACTGTCTGGTTAACACACAAAAATATTCTTAAACTGAAAGACACACCACAGAAGCAAATGAAATGCAAAAGAAATATTTAAAATATATTTAATAACTAAGCAAGGAGTAAATAGTAATGTAGTGAGAACCAAGATGAAAAGACCAACACACACATCGAGCTAAACCAAATAATGGGTTTGTTTATTTAACGACGCATGATTCACAGAAGGACTTCTAGCAGAATCATCATTTGCTGTTAAACACTCCAAAAAAATGACAGTCACTTAAGTAAACAGGATTTTCCACTCTTGCAGTGTTCCCAAACGTTGTCCAGCACTGTGCGTAATGTCCCTTTCCATCCACCCCGTTATCATTCTGCAAGGCTGTATTTATAATGTCCTAGGAGTCTCCACCTTTCAGGGATTCCTGGAAAGCAGAGCTCAGCACACCTGCGAACATCCCTGTGTCAATCACCTGTCCACCCCCCATCCATCTCCAGGGTAACAGTGCTGGCTAGTACAGTATTTTTAATAGAAAATTTACGCTCTAACCTTCATCTAAAAGATAACAAAAGTGCCATTCATTTTACAATAACAAGGAAGTTAGTATTGAGTAGGCCTACTTCCTCATTAATCTACTTAGTTTCCAGTATCTGCAGAGCTCTGATATGTAAAGCATCATAGCGTAGAATCAGGTTGTAAACTGTTTCTTTAAATAATTTATGCAGTAATTGTATATCTGCAGGCTTAATATTTAAATGTTCTTTGTGCTGTAAGGTTGCATCTATTTACCTTAACTTGGTGGCTTCTGTATTGTGATTAGTTGTATGATGGATAAAGGAGAAAAGGTGAGACAGAAAATTATTTTTTTTTTATTTTCTGCTGTAACGTGAACATGCAATGCCAAAGATAAAGTGCTGAGATGAGATGACTTTCTCCTCTGTTTCTGTGCCTCTAGCCTATATCAAACTGATGCATACTTTTATAATACAAAATAGAATGGCTATCAGTAAAAGAATGTTTATGTGCACAGTGACACAGTGTTAAATAAATACTTTTATGTATTGTACTTTTACCTTTATGTGTAAATATGGGTCAACTCTTAAGCGGTTACTTTAACTCTATCAAAGTTATAATACTGGCAATTTTAAAATACTGTATGCAATTTGTAGGTTTTCAAATACTGATTAATTTGATTGATGAACTGATTTTGCTTCCCTTCGATGGACTGGTGCCCTGTTCTGGGATTGTTCCTGCATTCTGTCAGATGCTTACTGGGACAGGCTCCAACTTTAATGCAACCCTATTTTGGATAAACTGGTTTAGAAAATGGATGGATGTATTTCCTTCCCTAAATGTTCAAATCATCTGAGACAGGAACGTTGTCTGGAAAGTGGCCAGGTGCTACATAAACTGCGTCAGAGCTTTGCATCACTTCTGTATTCTCAGAAATATTGTGATGGCATTGCTGTAGAGATTGGATTTAAAATTTCATTATGCCTTGCATGCATACTTCATTTACTTTTATTTTCACAATCCATATTTTGAATGCCCTTATACTATAATTTTCAGTTTTTTTCAAAGGATTATTGTTTTAAACTGCTGCTTTCACCAAAAATTCACACAACCACAGCTCTTTAAGGGATGTTTTTTTAAGGCGTGGGTTCATTTCACAAGTGATAGATTCTCGCTTTCTACTTGGTCTTTTCTTAACCTTTCAAGAAAAAGACAAAAGAGCATGGGGAGAGACTAGTGAGAAGAGCAAGAATGAAACTCTCACCGTTTGTTATCAAGAAACTGACCCTAAATCTAAATGTCTACATATAAGGTTTACATTAGGCTTGATTACACTGACTGCCCAGTGAGATGCCAGCTTTATAACGTAACGGTTAAAGAGTTCAATATACTGTTGTTAAAGCAGTCTGGGTTTAGGGTATAACGGTGTCTCCAATTTCTGTAATGTGAAGTGAGGTAATTGCAGTATATCCTAAGAAAATATAGGAAAGTAGGTTGACGTGGTATGGACACGTGGCAATGAAAGACCAGGAATATGTGGACAAAAGAGTGATAGGAATAGAAGTACAGAGGAAGAGAATGAAAAAGAGGCCAAAGCGGAGGTGGGTGGATGAAGGAAAAGAGTCTGACCTGTGAAGAGGTGCAGGACCAAGCTGTATGGAAAATGTTTACCAAGCACATTGATCCAACACAGACATGGGAAAAGATGAAGAGGAAGAAGAAGAATCTATAATATGTTATACTATACAGTTAATTTTTGAAGTGGTATACTGTACAGTAAGAAACACATTTTATTGTATTACAGTGTTTCACAATTGTGTAAGACATTTGGTTCATTTGGGGTAGTTGATTTGAATATTACGCATGACAAAAAACATTTGGGGCTATGCATGTAAGCCAGGAAAACTATTATGTTGCTTTGGTATATTTGCCATTTTCTGGAACTGCTTTATTGTCTATACCCAGTCACATTTTTTAAAGCATTTATAATCACATTATTTATGCACTTAGGCTTGTACAGTTCATCTTTCGGTCTCAGAAGCTATTTCATCACAACTTACTTTTACAAATGTATATATAATCTTAGAGATCTGCCCAAAGAGTTCAATTTTTGTCTTATCAGAACAAAGAATCTTTTTCCTCATGGTCTCATAGTCCATTAAATGCTGTTGTACACCTTTAACGGTAAAGTCTAGTCCTCAGCCATAAACCCCAGACTGATGGAGTGCTGCTGAGATTTTCATCCTAATGAAAGGTTTTTCCATCTCAGAAGAAGACTTCTGAAGATGTGTTAGGGTGACCATTGGGTTCTTGGTCTCATAGAAATTCTACGGAGAGACCTGAAAAGGGCATTTTACAGACACTTCTTATCCAATCTAACGGAGCTTTTGAGGATCTGCCAGGATGCATGGAATAAACTGCCCAAAGCCAAGTCTGCAAAGCTGGTAGAGATTTACCCAAGAAGACTTGAAGTTTTAATTGTTGCCAAAGGGGTTACTACAAAGTACTGAATTGAGGGTCAAAATACTTACATGAATGAGTGATTTATTTTTTTGACATTTAATAAACTTTGTCATTTTTGGTTGTTGAGTGTAAGCAGATAGACAAGTCTTATCCATTTAAAATTGAATCTATAGCACAGTAAGGTTTGCAGAAAATTAAGAGTATAGTTGGTCACCTTATAAAAAGGATAAATATCCAAAAATGTATTATGTTTTGCTTTTGTTTTCCATTTCTAAAACAAAATGTATACACTGTTTTCCAATATGTGGGCAATCTCAAGAGGCAAATCAATACTCGATATCACTCTTGGCTATCAAAATAGATATATTCAGTAACTTTAAGATCCTTTTTTTCATGTTTGGACCCCAGTACCCTATACCTCCATCAACAGGCTAGGTATTTTTTAAACCTACAAAAAAATTCACTTTAGAACACAATTTCATATGGTAAACTGATATATTTCATGATTGTTGAAAAAAAATAACCTAAAATAAGACAAATCTGCAATCTGTACCAAGAGCCAAAACACCTTGAACTTTTGACCAGCATCACGCAGAAGAACCACTTTTCATCAAACACTCAAATTTGGACATTGTGTGTGCAATACTAAAATGTCTGCTTCATTATCTTGATTACGATAATTGCCTGCAACACTGCAGCAAACTAATGATAGTCAGCAATCTCTGTCAGTTTCTGTTGTCCATCATCACCCTCTTCAGCATCATTGGGAAAAAAAGCACTAAAGGCTGTGTTGGGCCTCTATTTATAACTTTTCTCTGAAAATCTCTGCCCTCTCTGTTTAATCCTATCAAGTCTTGTTAAATGATTCGCTTCATTCCCCGCTGGATGGACTTTAGCTTCTCAAGCATCAAGCTCTGTTTAGCCTAAATTAATCTTTTTGGAAATGACTGGCAGAATGCCATAAACCGGTGAGCATGGATCGAAAACCAGGAATCAAAATTATCTTTTGTCAGAACAAGGGTGAATCTTAAATGAGAGTTCAGAATAGTGCAGCATGTCTTAAAGCATTAAGGCAATAATGAAATGATTGTATTTTAACAAAGTTCATGTCATTTTGGATAGAGTGTAAAGGGCGTGCCAATATATATACTGTATATATGGTCGAGTCAATGACATCATATGTAGCACAACAGCAGAAAATCCTGGGATCCATCGCCATGGCAACTATGGACAGAATATTTGAGACATTCACAAGAAAAATAAAAGTGTTGCAGTATAATGATTAAAAATAAGTAAGTTTCTCGGGAAGATTTAAATCGCAAAATAAGTGTCAAAAATTAATTAATTGCATAATAAAACCTCTTAATGTGTAAATTGACCCAAAAATTTCAGGAAGGTGATAGGAAAATTAAAAAAAAAAAAAAATTATCACTACACCTTCCCACCAAGCCTGTCTGCTGAGAAGGATCTAACTTTTCAACATTAGTCCCACTTTGGCCACTGATATCTCAACATGTCTGATGATGTGTGTCTGTCAGCTGCTGCAATACTTTCTGGCAAACCAAGTAATGGAAACAGAGTGTTTTTTTACAGCTTAACATGATTTGAAAATTTAATGATCCCCCAACAATTTTGATTTTCGTGCTTTCAGGGAGTGCAAATTGTTAATTTGGAAGTCCTAGACACACCAGTACACATTGTAGTTTGGTTTATGGCAGCGCTATCTCCCACTCTTCCAGGATCTGATCAGTGTGTATTTTGCGTGTTCTCTTTGAGTTGGTATGAACCCTTCTTCAGGTTCTCTCATTTCCTTGTCACAACCCAAAGATGCGTATGTTAATTTTGAGCCGAATGTAGGGGCACCTGAATATCCACAGTGATAAACTGGCACCATGTCCTTGCCAGGTTTCGGCCACTTCCTGGTTATTTCAGCCCTGAAATTAATTTAACTGCTTTCAGGTTAGATGAACTGAAATACTGTATGTAAAATGTCACTAACTAACAGTAAGTGCAGTATTCTGCTATGAAACGTGTAAGTTAACAATTATCTATGTAACATTTAGCGGCAGCCTTTTTTGAAGCAACTTCGGTAAATCTAATATGCTTTTCTTTCGTTCCGGCCTTAGCCTGAGCCCACACTGGACGACCCTGAACTGAATTAAACGGTTGTGATGTTATTTTAGATAAACGTTCATGTAAGGTTAATATACTATAAGGCTTAACTAAACTACACAGCCCAGTTGAGGCTTAACAACATCAGGTTTGGGCTTCTTGAGAAAAGTGGCTTTATACACACACTGTAGTTTGTATCGTATTACTAATGGCAGTAATCAGCACTTGTTACACTCCTAATTCTTATTGGCGCCACTAGTTTAAATATCACAAAATTAAACGTTTTCAAACCCGCTTTATCTGATTCAGGAACAGAACCATCGGGCGCAAAGCATGGAAGGTTTAATGTCATATCTCACGTGGGAGGAAAATTCGAGTACGAGAAAGATGCCACTCGGGAGAGCGTGCAGTTTGCACAGGCAAGGTGTACGGGGCAGGACAGGAAGTAGGAACTGGGGGGGCGGGTTTTGGGGTGCGGATTCAGCACCACTTATTTCTCACCACGGTACTGTGTTGAGTAATTTCAGTTTATTCAGTGCTGTTTCAGTCTTTCCTTCGCACTTTTCACAAAGCCCGTGTCATACAGCATTTCACAATAACAGTATGAGAGAAGAAGTAATGGGTATTCTTGGATTATTTTTTAAAACGGCGTGATCCAAAATCAGGATCGCTGATGGAATGGCTGTAAACGTTGTTTTTGTAAATGTTTGATATTTGTTAAAATATGCCTAATCGTGTATTAATTTATTTACATTAACGATGAGGAGGGAAATCTGCTGTTAAGATTTCTCCATTAAAAAGGGGATTATTTTCTGGCTATGCGACGAAATGCGTGTCTGTGCAACACGTGTAAATCTATAATCACTTGTGCCTTGCAAACAGGCATACCGAAATCGACTGTCATAAATTTAAATAACTCATGAATACGTTTTTTTTAACCCTATTGTAGCGATTGTATAATAATGTTCCCCATGTTTCTTCTTAGGTACGTAAAGAAATGAGAACGCCTGTAAATCCGAAATTCCGTTTCGGGTTTTTTTCAAACTACTCTGAGAAATGCGACGCCTCATGGATAGGAGCCAGACTTACCGTCACCAGCACCTGAGTCGAACATTTATAATCCTTACTGCGCTTATTTCTCTGCTTGGAGTACCTCGCATAAATTTAGAGGGAGTCGGACAGGATAGTGTCAGTTTCACAGACTGTCGGAGAAGGGTAACGGAAAACTTTATGTACTGTATTTATACAGTTCATAGAAACGTTTTTCTTTGTTTTTTATTTTATTTTTTTAACTTGTTTACTGAAGAATTGAATTGACTTTAAGGTAAAATTATCCATTGAAAAAATAAAAACTGGAGAGCATTGTTTTTCACTGTGCTTTCTGGGAAAGTTTATTGTTGCAGAGCAGAGAACAAACAAGCATCAATAGCATAATCCAGACGATCTGACAACATATTGAGATTATTAATACTGCTGGCACATAAAATTAAACATAACGATGTCGTACCGTGTTCTAAACATTAATGACTATGTCGGTGGAATTTTCCCACTTCAGAATAAACGAACAAACGATAGATAGATAGATAGATAGATAGATAGATAGACAGACAGACAGACAGACAGACAGACAGACAGACAGACAGACAGACAGACAGACAGACAGATAGATTTCAAATCATTATTCATTTCGATGGTTACAGATTTCTTTCCACCGCACAGAACTGGCAGATAATGGTAATTCAGGGAAAGCAATTTAAGTTTCTGGTACATATGGCGGCAACATCACTGCGACCAGATATTGTCATTCTGTCAGAGGTCTCAAATCAACTTGCCTTGATAGAATTGACTGCACTAGGAAGATCGTATTGAAGAGGTGTTTGAGAGGAAGCTGGCTAAGTAGCAGGTACTTCAGGAGGATTGCCGGACTCAGGGGTGGCGAGTACACAGCCATCCAGTAGAAGCAGGCTGCAGAGGCTTCGTAAGCCACTGTCTCTACGGACTCAACACCCTGCTGGGTATGAGTGAGCCGCTCAGATGGACAGCCATCAGGACTGCGACGGAGGCAACAGAAAGAGTTTCCCGGTGGCTATGGATTACGAGGGGTGAGCCGTGGCTTAATGCTGCTGGGGCGTAAATCGGGACTTGGGTCAACTGGGCGAGGTTGTTTGATGTTGTGAGATCCGAAGCGCCCTATGAATTCGTAGGAGGAATCTTCCACTTAAAAGCATTATTCTATTTGATGGTTACAGATTTTTGAAAAGAAGCAAATTTTAATGCATAGACAATGCATCACCTAGTAACAAAAAATGGATACAACTCAGTAAAATAAAACCACATTTAATAATAACAATATGAATAGTAATAATTATAATGATACATTTTATTCATATAGTGCCTTTACTTAAAGAAAGACTAATATGCCTTATGGTTATATTAAAACTTCCCAGCTTTTTCCCACAAGCCTGCTTTTTAGTTTTGCTGGCTTATTGCTAAGGTTGGGTTAGGCTTCATCTTAAATGGTATAAATGATTAAGGAAACTAAAAGTTCTATGACGCTGGAAATTACAGTATCTTACATGAAGTTCTCAATCTAAAAGAAGAAGATACAGATTACTTAAATCACCAACTAAAGGCTGCCAAGTGGAACCAATAGTCTGAATGACTTAAAAAAGAGAAAACAAATGAAGCAACAATATTAAGATAAGATAAAATCTTGCCTGAAGAAAGGGCCTGAGTTGCCTCCAAAGCTTGCCTATTGTAATCTTTTTAGTTAGCCAATAAAAGGTGTCATTTTGCTTGGATTTTCTCTACATTCATAATGGCTAACAAAGAATATAGAAATTTAAGTCTGTTGAGCAAATATTTTAACTGAAATGTTTTCTATTTAATGTAACTAACTTCATGTTATACTATAAAAGGAGGTAATACAAGTAATAAAAAAATCTCTAGGGGTTTGCATGTGTTTTAGTTCTGACACCAGATAATTCATTTAAGAGGATTTAAACATGCAGGGAGGAATGCAAAAATTACACAAGTTTGTCTTTATATGGATTCATATGTCTTTAAAAGTTCTGTTCGGTGATAGTCAGTTTGTTTGTACTTATGTTATGGTTATTTGTAAAAGTCAATACTTTCTTAAAGAAAGAGCTACTGTATATTGCATATCCCAATGAAATGGTGGATCTTGTTTTCAGAAATTGGGTTTTAGCTCTGAGTAGTGGGTAACAAAGACTCGAGACACTAAAGCTGAGTCTCTTGTTGTTCAGCCACAGTAGACAGTCACTATGGAGTGCTGTACCCAGTATGTATTTTTGGCACCCAAAGCATACTTTATGCACAATGGGTGGAGGTTGGAGTACAAAATGTCTCTGAACTAGAGCGAGGCAGTGTCCTAATCCAGAAGTTGGTATAAATAGCTGCATATTGCTGTGACAATTCAAACATGGAGGGGGGGCGCAGATACATAAGTATTGTTATGACAGCTATGCTCTTAAACATAAAGGTGCCAGAGCGATTCTTCCGAGTGATGCCAGAGGGAAACTGATTTTTTGGTTCCCAAAAAACCCATCCACATGAAGATTTCAGAAAGAACCTTTTGTTTATTTGGATGATTAACAGACTCCATATAGTAAATCACAATGAATAGATGGTAATAGATTTGTAAAATACCAATGGGTCGTGATTTTAAAAGGACTCTTGCATGCACACAATCACACAGGCTAAGTCCAGGCTTTCTTAATCTGTTAGTGTCCTGCTAGGTAGCCTATCATACATTAAATGTTACAGTTCTTTTTTTACTTAACAGGAAGTTTTTCAAAGAGTAAAGAACCAGCATCATATTAAAAAGAACCCTTTCCGGAAGTAAATGGTGCGTTATCAAGTATAATTCTATGAGTGAAAACACAACCCAGTAAAGAACCATAAAATGCCATTGATGAACCATTATTTTTAAGAATGTATGTTACTCCTAGAGATAAAGCAAGCTGATTTAATGAAATATTAAGATTGTCCAGTGGTTTAATCGTATGTATATTGCTGTCATTTCATTTATTTTTTTTTATTATCAAGAAGTATCTTGTATTAGGTGAGCCTAAAGTATAGGTACATGCTGCTATCAAATTTGAGAGATTTGGACCAATAGCAGAGAAAACATGCTTACAAAACATTTTTTCATTCTAGGAAGTGGAAGAGATGATCCATTCACGAGGCTAAGGCAGTTGTAGTTATTGTCCCGTACCTGCATATCCTGCTACAGACAGTGCAACAAATGCATAGCAAGTCTCACCTGATTAATTCACAGCGAGACACAAAGGGCTTTTGTGTCTTCTGGAGTTAGTATAGGGCTGTATCAGTGTGGAAAAGGAATAAAAGTTGAAGGCTATTTCCATACTGAAATGGAAATTACGAGTACAGTGATCCCTCGCTATATCGCGCTTCGCCTTTCTTGGCTTCACTCTATCGCGGATTTTATATGTAAGCATATTTAAATATATATCGCGGATTTTTTGCTGGTTCGCGGATTTCTGAGGACAATGGGTCTTTTAATTTCTGGTACATGCTTCCTCAGTTGGTTTGCCCAGTTGATTTCATACAAGGGACGCTATTGGCAGATGGCTGAGAAGCTACCCAACTTACTTTTCTCTCTCTCTCTTGCGCTGACTTTCTCTGATCTTGACGTAGGGGGTGTGAGCAGGGGGGCTGTTCGCACACCTAGGCGATACGGACGCTCGTCTAAAAATGCTGAAAGATTATCTTCACGTTGCTACCTTCTGTGTGCAGCTGCTTCGTGAAGCGACATGCTGCACGGTGCTTCACATACTTAAAAGCTCAAAGGGCACGTATTGATTTTTCACTGTTTTGTTTTCCTCTGTCTCTCTCTCTCTCTCTCTCTCTTTCTCTGCTCCTGACGGAGGGGGTGTGAGCTGCCGCCTTCAACAGCTTTGTACCGGTGGTGCTTCGCATACTTAAAAGCCAAACAGCCCTATTGATTTCTTTGCTTTCCTCTCTGTTTCTGACAGCCTGTGCTCCTGACGCACACTCCTTTGAAGAGGAAGATATGTTTGCATTCTTTTAATTGTGAGACAGAACTGTCATCTCTGTCTTGTCATGGAGCACAGTTTAAACTTTTGAAAAGAGACAAATGTTTGTTTGCAGTGTTTGAATAACGTTCCTGTCTCTCTACAACCTCCTGTGTTTCTGCGCAAATCTGTGACCCAAGCATGACAATATAAAAATAACCATATAAACATATGGTTTCTACTTCGCGGATTTTCTTATTTCGCGGGTAGCTCTGGAACGCAACCCCCGCGATGGAGGAGGGATTACTGTATAGCCTTGGTTAGGTGTTTAATCTGGTTTACACAGCAGACTGAAACCAAGTATACTGAAAATGGTGATAAACCCACTAAGTTACCAAGATATTGTGTGAACTACACAGTGGACACAAACCTGGACAAGATTAAAGGAAGTGGTGTGCACTGTAATTTGAAAAATCCCAAGGATGCACCTGCCACCGACTCCTCCGTATTCTGTTTATTAACCTAGGATTTTTTTTGGTCAAAAGACCAGAAGTGAACATCACAGCAGCATTCAAAAAATTTATAGTATCATCAGCAAACATGAAAACATTCATAAAGCAACTGTCTTCATCTGGGCAGAGTTCAATCACTGTAACTGAAAGCATTTTAACATATTCCCTTTTTACCCAAGAAAACATAACCTAAATGAATGTTATTGCACAAGTAAATGTATGCATGTTTTTTGGTAAGTCTGTCCACACTGTTCTTCCAGTTCTGGATTTTAAAACAAATGTT